>NC_056729.1:1729443446-1729665946 GCF_019279795.1 Protopterus annectens | reverse complement strand
AACTGGATGGGGAACAGAAAATACACCCCTAGGATTCCACCTTTGTCCCTGCTGGACAGGGGCATCAGGTACTGACTTGTTGGAACAGGGGCTAAATTCTTGGCTAGGCTTGTAAGGGCATCAAATAGCCTAGTAACGTCCTATGATCCTATGAGCCTATGGTTGTCCTTGGCCTGAGAGACCAAATTTACCTCAAATTTGGCCTTGGTAGATTTAATGTGTCCTCTAAGTTGTTTGTTTAGTTTGATGAGAGTGCTTTTATCCTGCTGGGTGCTGCACCTCCTAATTTTTGCCATGATTTTCTTCCTTCTGTTATGCAGCCTATTGATTTTGAGATTCCATCTCAGTGGCTTGTTTTTTGAGTATGTTCTGTACTTCTTCCTTGTGGTACAGCTGCCACTATGCATCTATTAACATGCTTGTATAGGGTTTCTGTGAACAGTTCTGCATAGTCAGCAGTGTTCTTATGGTTTATGAGGGCTTGAAATTTTGCCAGGTTATCACTTAATAGCAGGAAGTTAGCCTTAGATTATTTCCTGAATATTCCAGGGTTAGCTAGGGGTCCAGGTTTTATTTTTAGTATCCAGCACAGTTGCATCCCTGATTGGTGTGCTGAGCCTGGTCCGGTGAGTCTGTGTTTACAAATTCCAGGAATCTCTGTCTGTATGTTTGGTATAATATAGGATTCCCAGTTAATATTAATGAAAGTAACTCATGAATATGGTATTGGGTTGGATGGTGAATGTTTCCAATAAGTTTAAATACATGGTATGGGTTCCTGGGTCACAGAAGGGGACCTATAGCTTGCAAGGAAGTGGTAGTGGATTTTGCCTATGGTGATTTGAACATGATGTAGCTCAAGTGCATTGTCCTGTTTGACTAGCCTTGAGGGGTAGGTTGGCATAATGGTTAAGATGTTCACCTTATAGACACAAGGTGCAGGGTTCAAGTCTCACATGGGGTAATTGGCTAGGCTTACAAATGGCCCACAGGGGCAGTTAGCCTAGTACTAATCTATGAATCTATGAATCTATGAATCTATGAATAAAGACACCTTCACCTTTAGTCCCTGTCTGTGTAGAAGCTGATCTAAATATGTGGAAGGCGTTATAACCTTGCATTGCTGGTGTGCTCTCTGTGGCTTTAAACCATGTCTCAGAGTCAACATTCTCTAGGGTGAAGAGAGCTTCTACAGAGTGGAGTTTTTTCTGACTCCTAGAGTTGAGCAGTAACACCTTTAGATTTTCTTGGTTTTGATTTGCTATGTCAGAAGTACTTTCAGTCTGGCATTGTCTAAAATAGGAACTATGGGGTAAGACAATGTTTTAGCTAATATTAGAATGCCTAGAGGGGAGAGGTGCAGACCATTCATGGCAAAGCAGTGTGGTCTGTTGACCATCTCCTTCCATGCTGACAAATATTGCACCCCCTTAGAATGACACCAGAAACTAAGCCAGTTATTAAAGTCAGTCATCTTTTGTACATATTGTGGCATCATCCTTGGAGAAGGTAAAATGCTGCTCAGTGCTAGACTCATACTTACCTGGGACACATATTCCGAGAACTCCATGATATCTCTCTTCATATACTGTAAGGAGGTATGTTTTAGGTTATTTACACCCAAATGGACTATGACTGAGTCACACTGGTACTTGCTTTCCAATGACCTGAATAAGTAAGCAGTGTGGCAGAGGCAGACCCTAGCCTCTGATAAGCAACTGACCATGAATTTCTCCTAACGCAGCCTGGTGACAGGGACATCAGTCTGTCTCATGATGGAGTTTCCAATAACCAGAATGTTGGACTGTATGGTGGCTTGCCTTATGGGGTTATAAGTAGAGGCTCCATGAGATGTGGCTGTTTGCACTGATGTGGGCTGTGATGATGTGAGATAGTGCCAGCTATGCCAGAGAGAGAAAGTAGGGCTGGAGTTTTGTGAAGAATTATATGCCATGTGTATATCAAACTGTTTCCTTGGTATTAGCCATAAAGAATATACCTCACAGGTCTGAGTGCAGCCACAGACTTAATGTCTGTGAAAACAAGGACTAGGAATCTGCTATATTGTCTGTAGTGGTGAACTAATCACTTCCCTGGAAGGGTGGAAGTCTTGAAATGGTTTTACAACTTCCAGATGCTGTAACACATCTTAGCAAAGCTCTATGTGTGGGCATTGTGACATGTATGTGCAAGATCCTGGCTCAGCTTCTAGTAAAGGGGGTAGTGTGGGACTCACAGAGGCAGGTGACCAGATGTGATGTCATTCTTTAATCCAGCACTGAAATGATGCTTTAATACTAGATGAGACAGAAGTCTTAGGGCAGTCTGTTTGCGAAACCTGACAAGAAAGACCACTCACCCACATCACCTTGCCTTGCTGTATTACGTAAGTAGGAAACAGTAATTCTTTAGCTCAGTCAAGAAAATACAGTGAGATTAGTTAAGTATTGTTTTCTGTATCTCTGTGAATCTTTTCATCTGTGTTTTTTTTAATATTTCCTGTGATTGTAACTCTGATGTTTATTTTAAATAGATATTCAATATTTTCATGTTCGTCTATTATTTATTCTTAAATATATTTAAACTTTTCATTGTGGCTGGTCTTTTTAGGCAATATTTAACCTTTGAGGGTACTTATATTTATTTAATGATGCTGTGGCATCTCACTCCTGAACATTTTGCTGTTTGGTCAGCATTATCATTGGTATTAGAATTAATTTACAAAAAGCAAATAATTCCTGCCAGGTGAAGCACCTTCAAGGACGAAGATAAATGCACAAATAGAAAAACAAGAAGGTGCACCATGTACTGCAAAACGTAAGAAAAATATATTTCCTCCGAATAGTAGAAACCACGTTTATTATAAAACAAAAAAACAATTCAGCTGCAGGGTAGAAGTTAGCACTTTCGCATTATAACAAACGCTTCATCAGACATAAAAACAATCAAGAAACCTCCCCTTAAATACACATAGTGATGTCACATCCCATTCAAATCAGCAAATCAGAACACAAATAATCAAAAAAATCATAAAAAATATAACAGGTAAAAAACAGATAAAAATCAAGATAGCATCCAATAAATAACATAATACAATATGAACTAATGTCTAAGAGGTCTATTAGCTAAAAATGGCTTAAGTGCTATTCTATCATTTAACCCAAACCTGTGAGCTTGCAGTTTGAGTATCCATTTAGCTTCCCTCTCTTCAGTAAGGTTTCTAACATTACCCAATCTGCTGTTTGTGAAAACCAATTCCAAGACCTGAAACCTGAAGCTATGGGAACATCCTTGGTCTATTACATGCTTAGCTAGGGCATTGGTGGTATTGCCCTTGCCAATAGCATAGAGATGTTCCCTAATGCGTTCCCGTAAAGTTCTTGTTGTCATACCAACGTAAAAAACGCTGCAAGTCTGACATACGGCAATGTAAACTAAGTTGGTAGATCTACAATCTGCATAGTGTTTAAATTATAGGAACGTTGTGTTATAGGATGTATAAAACAATCAGAACTGGAAATGTATTTGCATTGATTGCAAGAATTACAAGTAAATGTGCCTATTCTTCTTGAAGCTCTACTATTCTGGTGCCCCCTGTCATAACAGAGTAATCTATTGAGAGACAACATGTTCCTATAGGCTACTCAAGGTCTCTCATCAACTAAGCTCTTAATCCTTTCATCCACCATCAGAAGTCTCCAATTTTTGTTAATGACATCCAAAATATGATGGTTCCTATTGGTGAACGGAATAACAATCCTGTTCACAAAGGATGTATTACTGGTCGTATTGATGCGTTTATGGGGATACGACCTGTTGATCAAAGGTGCTCCTGTATCCTCCCTACAAAGGTCACCCATAGCAATGTCAGCAAGTACCTGTGTCTGATCATAACCTCTGGACATAAAATTCCTAGCTAATAGTGATTTATGATGGCCATAAGCACTGTTTTGAGATGTCAACTTAGAAACCCTGATTGTTGGATTTCTGACTATATTCTGGTGCACATGCCTGGGATGCATACTGTTCCGGTGCAACAGACTGTTCCTCCAACAGGGTTTCCTAAACAGCTCAGTATTAAAACCAATGGATCCCCTCATTATCCTAACCTCCAAAAACTCAATTGCATCGATCGAATAAGAGCACTCAAAACAGAGAAAATATGTTGTCTCATTCAAATAATTCACAAAGGCTAGCAATTGATCAATGGTACCATCCCAAAGTAAAAAAACATCATCTACAAACCTGTTGTAATATCTAAGATGTTTTGTGTGGTCAAGGCCTGTATTGAAGACATATTTATCTTCCCATTGTGCCAACACCAAGTTGGCATAGGCGTTGGCACAAGGGGTGCCCATCGCGACACCTTTCGTTTGTAAAAAATATTTTTCATCATAACAGAGAACATTGTTCTCAAGAACAATCTCAAGAAGTGACATGCACTTAATGATTGTGCTGTTTGGTATTTTCTTCCGATTTAATAATGACCTGATGTAATCCATGCCAACATCATTAGGTATTGACGTAAACAAAGACTTCACGTCAAGTGTAACTAGCAAATTGTGAATGTTGAAGAGAGAAGACTTACTGTAGGTAGCTAAATTCTCTAAAAAATGAGGTGTATCTCTTAGAACATGTTCCACATCTAAAACAACAGGTTTAAGCAGCTTGTCAAGGTAGATGGACAGGGGTTCAGTTAACAATGTTCTCTATTATGATGACAAATATTTTTTACAAACGAAAGGTGTCGCGATGGGCACCCCTTGTGCCAACGCCTATGCCAACTTGGTGTTGGCACAATGGGAAGATATATATGTCTTCAATTTTTTGATACTGAGCTGTTTAGGAAACCCTGTTGGAGGAACAGTCTGTTGCACCGGAACAGTATGCATCCCAGGCCAGAATATAGTCAGAAATCCAACAATCAGGGTTTCTAAGTTGACATCTCAAAACAGTGCTTATGGCCATCATAAATCACTATTAGCTAGGAATTTTATGTCCAGAGGTTATGATCAGACACAGGTACTTGCTGACATTGCTATGGGTGACCTTTGTAGGGAGGATACAGGAGCACCTTTGATCAACAGGTCGTATCCCCATAAACGCATCAATACGACCAGTAATACATCCTTTGTGAACAGGATTGTTATTCCGTTCACCAATAGGAACCATCATATTTTGGATGTCATTAACAAAAATTGGAGACTTCTGATGGTGGATGAAAGGATTAAGAGCTTAGTTGATGAGAGACCTCGAGTAGCCTATAGGAACATGTTGTCTCTCAATAGATTACTCTGTTATGACAGGGGCCACCAGAATAGTAGAGCTTCAAGAAGAATAGGCACATTTACTTGTAATTCTTGCAATCAATGCAAATACATTTCCAGTTCTGATTGTTTTATACATCCTATAACACGACGTTCCTATAATTTTAAACACTATGCAGATTGTAGATCTACCAACTTAGTTTACATTGCCGTATGTCAGACTTGCAGCGTTTTTTACATTGGTATGACAACAAGAACTTTACGGGAACGCATTAGGGAACATCTCTATGCTATTGGCAAGGGCAATACTACCAATGCCCTAGCTAAGCATGTAATAGACCAAGGATGTTCCCATAGCTTCAGGTTTCAGGTCTTGGAATTGGTTTTCACAAACAGCAGATTGGGTAATGTTAGAAACCTTACTGAAGAGAGGGAAGCTAAATGGATACTCAAACTGCAAGCTCACAGGTTTGGGTTAAATGATAGAATAGCACTTAAGCCATTTTTAGCTAATAGACCTCTTAGACATTAGTTCATATTGTATTATGTTATTTATTGGATGCTATCTTGTTTTTTATCTGTTTTTTACCTGTTATATTTTTTATGATTTTTTGATTATTTGTGTTCTGATTTGCTGATTTGAATGGGATGTGACATCACTATGTGTATTTAAGGGGAGGTTTCTTGATTGTTTTTATGTCTGATGAAGCGTTTGTTATAATGCGAAAGTGCTAACTTCTACCCTGCAGCTGAATTGTTTTTTTGTTTTATAATAAACGTGGTTTCTACTATTCGGAGGAAATATATTTTTCTTACGCTTTGCAGTACATGGTGCACCTTCTTGTTTTTCTATTAGAATTAATTTAACTCAGTATAATTTAATACCCTGCTAAGAGCCTTAGAGTGGCTGGCTAGTGGCAGTGAAACTACCTTATAGCCTGGGCAGAGGTGGTAGAGAGGGTAGTCTGTGCCAGCCTTTCCCAGGTGTCTGTGTGTGAAAATCAAATCTCAAAGAGTATGTGTGTCAGCTACTTGGAACAGGGACACAGAGCTCCTTAGTGGTCAGTGTGGATTCTTATTTGGGGGTTGGAGAGAGAGCGAGAGTCTAGCCTCAGAACTGGAGTGTGTTCCTTGTGTGCTCTTAAGGGAAATTGTGCTTGGTGCAGAGACCTGCATCTGAAAATACAGTTTGTGTCTATTTTTCTCAAAGTGTACATTCCCCTACCAGAGTCAGTGGTGCGGATGGAGGCTCCTTGATCACTGCCCCAAAGAATGGACAGCACATGGGTGTTGTTTTGAAAAAGCACATTTGGGGTTACTGAGGGTATTTGTTATCTGTACTTTGTCTAGGAGGACTTTGGGGTTTAGGAAAGTTACATTTATGTGCCTCAGCATATGTGGGTCTATATGTCTGCTTTGAACTGTGTGTAATGGGTGCAGTGTGAGTACTACTTAAAAACCTTATTTACATTAGGAATACTTTTATGTGAGAGCTTTGCCTCCAGTGTTACTGTGTAAATACATCTCTTACATACCATATCAGTTTGAGAGTTAACTAGTTGCTAGTAAACATGAAGCAATTTCTACATTGCCTCAGAATGCCCATATCCACCAAGCTGGTAACAGAGACAGTGGGAATATTCATATCCATGGCAACAGACCCTTTTTATTGATTAGACAGTTGGAATGAGAATATAAAGCAATGCCAGGAGTATCCGGTTTGCAACTATAGGGATAGTGCTTGTCATTACAAACTAGTTGTCCAGTGTGCAACTAGGTATTGCTGAAATTTCAATCATGCTTTGACAGGAAAAATTTTACTCAAGGTGTCTGTGTCGACAGGCCACTGCCAAATACTTGAGGGAAAGCTAATAAGTAGATCCTGAAAATTTAAGGGCAAAGCATTTAGACTGATATTCTGAAGTTAGAAACAAATCAAGCAGTACTTACTGAAAACAAAGAATTAGCTTGTCATGAATGATGAAAAGAGGGTAGCCGTGAATGGCTATTGCCTGGCTACTACTAGTGCTGGTCTCAGCACGGCTTCACTCTGCTGGGATATTATGCTCCTTTACTTCTTCTCTCACCAGAAGCAAAACATTAGCACCAATCCCAAGGAGAAGCAGGCCACTGCCTGTTTGGTGATCCACAGTCTTGTCCCAGATGATGCAAGGGTCTGCAGGCTTGTTGTAGCCTTTTCCTAGTAGATGCCTTAAATAGCAACCAGACCAATCAGGAACATCACTCACAGACACTAACTGCCCAACCAGAAAGAGTCAGGAATCAATTCGCTCTGCTTCTTCTCTCACCAGGAGAAGAATGTAAGCACAAATTCCAAGCTGTCACCTGTGAAGCAGTTGTTAGGCTTCCCAGTGATCAGCAGAGTCTCCAAGAAATAATGCCCCTGTACTCCTTCTTTCACCAGGAGAAAACTGAAGCACTAATCCCAAGATGACTATTGAGAGGCAGAATGTGGGCTCCGCAATAACTGGTAGTCTTGCAATACATGTTGCAGATTTTAAAGATAAGATGGAAAAAAATGGGTTAATATCCTAAGCAATGCAGTATGCACTAAGCAGCTAGTTATGAAAGAGGAGGTAACTTAAGCTTTATCTCTCTAAGTAGAGAGCCACTAATTTTAAAACAGCAAGATAGATTGAAAGGAGGTGGGCGCTTTGTATTATGATTCTATGGAATAAAGTGGGTTGGCCAATAAATTTAAATAGTTGAAGGACAGTAATTTCACAAAATGATAATTTTACTCACAACAACCAATGAAAGGGGAGAGGGAAGGAGATATGCAGTCAAATTAACATAAGGGGCAGGCAACTAGAAAGACAATTGAGTTTAAGAACACAACAGCACCAGGGTGGCAGAGTGGGAAAAAATTTCTGTGTGACTCACAAGAGACAACACAAGTAAAAATTGCCTAAGCAGCCAAAGTTGAACCAAATAAGTCAAACATAGTAAAAACAACAACAACAGTGGTCTAAAACTGTCCGTTTATTATAAAACAACAAACAAAGCTTTCAAGTTAACAAACTCTTCTTCAGTATAGTGTTAAAGCAGACAAGCTGTAATACATGAATATATATCACATGCTAGCCAATAAAAACTGACACACTTCATCACATGATGTAAAAACACACAATTTTAAAATCAACCTCTGCATATTCAGCTAGATTAATTCATAAAACTATTACACAAAACATAAAATCAAGCTAAGTCACATAAGAATGCTTCTCTTTCAATAGTGGTTTTAAACTATTAGTGACATTTAGTCCTGGTGGGTGATCAGCCCATAAATAATTTATCCATTTATATTTCTCTGTCTCTGTTTTATTAGCAAGGTCACTGCCTCTGTTCCGTAGTATAACTCATGATAAAACACAAAATTTAAAACTATGCTGCACACTATTCATCATTATGTGCTTTGCCATGGCATTGGTCGGAACACTTCTTCTGATATCAGAGAGATGTCAGGAAATTCTCTCTTTTAACTTTTGGTTGGTCTTTCCAATACAGAATGTCTCACAGGCTATACAGTTCTCTAAATAAACCACATCTTGGGTATTAAATGTTGCATACTTTGTAAAAGAAAATTTTCTATAAGTATGCAGATGTATAAATTCATTAGATGTATTTATATATCTACAAAAATTACAACTATAGCACAGGACCATAGATTTTAAACCATCCTTTGCTACTTTTTTTAGGTTTATCCTCATGTAAATCTTTATGACTTAGAAACTGCTTTAAGTTCCTTTCTCTTCTATAGCTAAACTTTGGCCTTTCTCCTATACTATTACTTAACTCAATGTCAGATTTAAGTATAGTCCAATACTTCTGTATTACAGATCTTATCTGAGATGTATGCCTGTTGTATTTCATTATATACCTAATAGACACTTTTCTCTCTCTTTTAGTCATAGCAGGTCCAAAATTTTTGTTTGTAATGAATTACTTTCTTTCCTAACTGCAGATTTATTATTCTCTTTTAGTTTTGTATCATAACTTCTTATCCTAAAATCTGAGGCCATAGCTTCTAGCTCTTTCTCAAAACCATTATCAGTGGTGTTTAGCGTGGTCGTCAGAAATTGGCTTTTAACAACATTTTTATGAATATACCCATGGTGCATACTTCAAGCATGTACATATCTTGTCACCTGTACATTCTTATTATAAATAGATGTTTCAAAAGGTGGATAGTCACGTGTAATATTAGCATCTAAAAAATTAATGGCCTCGTCTGAACAAGACATGTTGAACAATAAAAAGTAGTTGTACTTTGCAAATACTCTACAAAGACTTCTAATTCTTCTATTGTCCCTTCCCATGATAAAAAGATGTCATCCATGAATCTTTTACAAAAAATCAAGTTTGAGTTATGAAAATTATTAGATTCATAGATGACCTGCTCTTCCCAATGAGCTAATACTATGTTAGCTTAAGGGTTCGCTACTGGGGTACCCATAGCTACCCCTACCAGCTGGTGAAAGTAGTTCTCTCCGAACATAAATACAATATTAGCAAGCACAGTATCTAACATAGAGCATAACATGTTCATTTTTGTCACACTCAGATTACTGTGATTATTGAAGACCTCTATAACAAACGGTATTCCTATACTCCTATATCATTAGGTATACCTGTGAATAAGTAAAATTATAGGAGAAAGGCTGCAGTTTACCTTTAGAAGAGAAAGGAACTTAAAGCAGTTATGTTATAAAGTTTTAGGTGAGGGTAAACCTAAAAAAGTAGCAAAAGATGGATTAAAATCTACGGTCCCGTGCTATAGTTGTAATTTTTGTAGATATATAAATACATGTAATGAATTTATACATCTCCATACAGAGTATGCAACATGTAATACTCAGGATGTGGTTTATTTAGCGAACTGTATAGCCTGCAAGGCATTCTATATTGGAAAAAACAACCAAAAGTTAAAAGAGAGAATTTCCTAGCATCTCTCTGATATCAGAAGAAGTGTTCCAACCAATGCCTTGATAAAGTGCATAATGATGAATAGTGTGCAGCATAGTTTTAAATTTCGTGTTTTATCACGATTTATACTAGAGAATAGAGGCAGTGACCTTGATATATATTGATGCATTACAGTTTGTTTTAACACTATACTGAAAAAGAGTTTGTTAACTCAAAAGCTTTGTTTGTTGTTTTATAATAAACTGATGGTTTTGAACCACCGTTTTTCTTGTTTTGACTCACAAGAGACACAGCTGTGGTGTCTATTCTAGTTTTAATATGCAGTTAAAAGCAGAATGCAAGTCAAACACAGTGTAAAGAAAACGGGTCTATATTATATGTTCGAAGTCTGAAAACTTCGAATCTCATATGATCTACTCCATATGAGCGAAGTTTTCAAACATCGAATATAAAATATAAACAAACTAAAAATAAAAAACCTACCTGAATGCTCTATGCAGAGGGGCAAGCCCCCCTGCACCCCCCACACTGCCCGCTACTTAAATATACCAACTCCGAGATCGTACTACATTAAAGTGAAGGGAAATATTTCCTACGGCGATCTCCGTTGAAACGTTCGATGTTTGAAAAGTTTGCTCATGTGATGTCAATCATATGAGATTCGAAGTTTTCAAACTTTGAGCTTACAATATAGACCCAAGAAAACAACTCACAATATACAAAATAGAAGAAGGCAATAAAGTAATACAAAACACACACAAAAAAATAACCTTTCCCTCACAGCAAGTAAAGTTTTGTCTCAGCAAATGATCTCAGTGGTGCACTTTGCAGTGTTCTTTTTAATGGGTTGCTGACCATTAATAACTACTAACTTTTTAAATATATTCCCTAAATATAATTTCACTTCTGTGACTTAAATCTTCACTGATCTCTTGTCCTTACATGCATAACCTTAGTATAACTGCAAACATTTCATTAATATGTATATTGTTACACTGTACTTGCTTTCATTTAAATAAACATATCTAAAATATCATAATACCATCAAGCAGATTAAAAATGTGGATGGTACTTCAATATACTTGTATATAATGTGCAATAGCTCTAGTTACTGAAATATATTTAAATATGGGACTTGGTACCACATAAAGAAGGTTAGCTCTTTATTAAATGAGATCAGAATACAATATATTTCAAAGTCGAACTTGATAAGTCAATAAGGCTACATGGAGCTTCCTTTTTGGTTCCTCTTTCTTGTCCATTTAATTCTCTATTTCCTATAGATCATGTTAAGCCATTCCTGTGGCTTATTTGCTAAGTTTCCAATAGTTGGAACTTTCTATTTTAATAAATCAATTAGCCTTCTTGAAACTATATGCAAGAAAGAAACAAGAATAAACATACAAAAAACACAATAGTTATATGCTCTGGTGTGATGGAGTCTCAAAGTAAGATCCCCAGGCCACTTCCTATTAAAGTTTGTTAACACTCGGTGCATTATCACAACTGCTAGAACTGATCACGTTATCTACTGATAAGGAAACATTACTTAGATTTCAAACTTATAAGAATTTTAAGTGGCTTTAGCATCCACCTTTTTAAAGCCTGTAAAAATACTGGATATGGGCATCAGGTAAATGACCAGATAGTAAACCAGTTTGCATATCTAAATATGCTGATTGGCTAAAGGATATCAATAAATACATATTACTGGAAAGAGAGATGGATAAAGCCATGAAGTCCCAATAGATTTTATTCTATTTTTTGTTTGATTCTTTCATTCTCCATTTGCATACAGCGATGTGAATGGGACTTGTTCATCAGATCTATCAATTATAGTCTGGCAATTACCACAGATGATTAAGGCTATGAACTGTTAACAAGATGCTTCCAGTAGGACAAAGGTTGAGTCCTTTACCCTTCATTTGCCAGTGATGTGAGTTGCAACACATTAGTTAACCAGGCAGTGCTCTGGAGTACTTAAGAAAATGGACTGGGCTCCTCAGTTGTCTCCTGGATTGCATGCCTAGTAACTACATATTAACAAATACTCTTAAATGATTTAATAAAAAGGAAATTAAAGTATCTATTAGGTAATAATGTGGAATGTGAGTCAATATTTATGAAATAAATAGCAAGACTGACTTATCTGGGGATCTTATAGACATTTAATCAAATCGAACATGAGGACTTAAATAAAACAAGCAAAATCACTACAAATGTATGCAACCTTCATTTCAGTGTAACATTTGAATAAGATATTGTACTAAGTCTAAAACATGGCAACAGCAAAGTGCAACACTTTCAAATTTCCCTTACTATTAAAATATCTAAGCAACATTATTCAAATATATATATATATATATATATATATATATATATATATATATAATTTTAGGTCCTATATATGAAATGCAATGTAGAGAATCAGCCCTATTAAGAACTTTCTTGTTAGAGGTTACTGTTTTACAGCTATTTCTTTCAGTTTTCCTTTTGAAATTTGTAATACTGCATTCAATTTCTTCTGAAATATTCACACCTTCCTTTGTTTGAGCAAAGTACAGAGCATCTTCTAGAGCTTCAAAAACGTTTGTCCCTTCTGTTACAAATGATTTTTTAAATTTCTGGAACGATTATGTGAGTTTTTAGTGTTTGTGCTTAAGGAATTTAACTAAAGGCATAACTGATTTTATTTTTTGTTTGCATTATTTTTTCTAAAATAATCATTATAAAATCTGGTACTGTATGTTCCAGTCTTTGGGTGGTGGAGTGAGCTGATTTGATTAATAGCTGTTCATGAAAGTGTTGCACTTGTGAAGTGGGAGGAGGAAACTGTTCCAAAGTAGGTACATGGAGTCTATCAAATGCTATGCTTTATAGATGGCATTTGTATCATATGGGAAGCAATAGAATCCACATTGAAATATTTTTGACTTCATAAATCAATCCACTAACTTCCTAATATTCAAATTTGACTAGAGCAGAACAGCAGTTAACTTTCTGGAACTCACCATAACTAAAGATCTGGAGAAGGGTAGTCTAACTTACAATCTCTTTAGGAAACCCACTCGAGTAAACATGCTGCCGCACAACAGCAGCAGGCAACCTCAAATCACAAAACAGAATGTTGTGAAATTCTAGGGAATGAGGACTGCAAGAGTTTCAAAAGCATTAAAAGATTTTTCCACCAATCTAATGAACATACAAAGGGACTTTAATGTCAGAGACTATGGGGGGAAATTCTTCACAACATCCTGGAGTCAATTAAAACTCAGAAGCAACAAAATGACCAAAGACTAAACGAACCTGAGGTAGGACTACTCGAGAGTTTTGACACAGATATACTGACAAAATGACAAAAAGGGACAAATGAGCATGAATTTAACATTCTCTTCTGACTACAAAGAAATCTGTAAAGTAGTTACAGGCCACTGGATCATCATTTCCAAGAAGAAACAGTTGGAAAAATACTTGGACTCGGGCCCCATTTTGTGTTTAGAAGACCAAAGAAAGTAAGAGACTAGGTCAAGAGCAATGGCAAAAATGTGGAGGCAAACAGTGGGACCTTCAAATGTGGACCACCCTATTGCACATTTTGTAAATATCTGAATAACTCTGACCATTTCTATTGCCCCAACTCCATCATTACTGGAGTTACAGGAGGTGCAATTGTAACAGTCTGTTTGTCATATACAGGGCCCAATATGTCTCTTGTAGAAGATTCTGTGTGGACAAAACTATTAACAGACTAAAGGTCAGAGTGGACCTCCATTTATCAGACTTAAAGGGCTGAAATTCCATTGGCTAAGCACTACCTGGAAAACCCTGTACTTGAAAGATTCAGCTTTTATGTATTGGACAAACTAGAGATGGGGCCTGTTGAAGGCAACAGGGACACCATCTTAGAGAAGATGGAACTCCACTGGGTCATCAAACTAAATGCTGATAAACCACCTGGACTCAGTACTTGCACTTCTATTAAAATTAAAGTGTTTTAATACTAAAAAATCTAAATCACAGTCTGTTTTATTAAAAACAACATGAGTTGGTCTGGAAATCTTCAAAATGTCTGATGAAAAAGGTGGACACTTAAGCACTTACATGTCTATATTGATTTTTCAGATGGATCTGAAGAAGTTATATGGTGAAAATGTTTTTAAAATGTTAAAATGTTAGGGAATCCTTGGTATTTCAAGCAGGTCAGTCTGTTCAATTAAAATAGTAACACATGGTTTTGTTTAAACAAAGAAAAAGGGATTATCTTGCATGTCTGAGTTGCTGTTAGACTTATCTTGAATATGTTTAACTGGTATTGACTCATATATAACACAAGCACTGTAAGAGAATAGCGGAGCATTATCCAGTGAGGATACCCCATGCCACTGGTAGACATTTAGTCATATTCAGATGAGGTGTGTTTTATTTCCACCAATCAAAATACACCACCATTCCAATATATTCGAATTAGGTGTATTTTACCTCCACAAATTCAACCACCTGGCTGTCCTGACCCCTCCCCACACAAAGCCCTTAAAACCAGGGCAGAGTTCACTGTAAAACTATTAAGATTTGACTGCATGAATGCTCATCCATCTGTGAAGACTAAATATAACTGTTTTTCAAAAAACTGCATCAGTTGGCTTATTCGTCTCGAAAAGGGGTAGATAAGCTGTCTACAGTCAGCTGTGGATCACATTTGCTTGTATCCCAATTGAAGTCTTCTTTGTTTTGTTTTTTTTGTCCTGAAATCCAGGTCCCTGGATTACAGGTAGGATATCACAAGCTGCCTTCAAGGAGTGAACTTTGATGTTCTTGTTTATCAAAGTGTGAGATAAATTTTGCAATTATCGATTTGGGTGCACAGCCTTCATTACTAGAGATTTTGATAAAGATATCTGGGATCTTTTTCTCCCCTACACATGCTTTAGGTGAAATTGCTCAAGAATCAGTAGTCATAGAAAAAAATGAACAGCACAATGCAGAATGATGCTTCCCATAGAAAATCAGTGCCAATGTGGTTTCTAAGTCCATGCTGGCAACAATTCCTTTGTTTAGGGAGATTCCTCCCTTCTTTAAGTTGTTGCAACTATGGAGTTGGTATATATAAGTTTGGAGGGGGATGCAGGGGACTTGATCCCCTGTACAAAACAACCTGATGATGTGCTTTTTTTTCCCTTTTAAATTTTGGAATTTTTTTTTTTTTGTCCTTTGGAATGCCAGCTTTCAGGAAGTCTGCTTATCATAGTAGAACGAAACCCTTTCAATAACAAAAGATAGAACTTCCAGAAGATTTAGTATTTCAGGAATCCAGAATATTATGAAGTTTATCATATCTTCCCCTACCATTTTTTCAGACACATTATAAATTCTTAAATTGCTTTTTCTTTCACTTTTCTCTAAGTCAACAACTTTTTCTATTAATCAGTTATTTTGCTTAAGAATCATTCAGTTTGATTTTCACCTCACTTATTTCCTTCTAAATGATATAAAAATGGAAATCTTTGTTGTTAGTACTAGCTTTAATAGATCAGCTTTTTTATTTCTTTTTTCTTGCATAAAATCTTTTTTTGCTGCAAGCTCACTCACAGATGAGCATGACAGCAGATGTGTAATACTCTGTTGTGTCTGGCCTGGAAATTTAAGTTTAGAATTTATTGATTTCTGTTAATAGTATTTAGGGAAAATTATGTTCTTTGCAACTGTGGAATTTTACAAGCTGTTGAAGAGACAATGGACTGTTACAAAGGCCCATAAGGTCAAGAGCAGACCCAAAACAAGCTTTCCAAGGCATTCCATTGTGAAATTTTAAATTATGTGTATTGAGAGTCAATTGTAAACTTGGCCAGCTTTTTGGACTACGGCACAGCCCTCTTCGATAAAAGGAGAGCTTTTGTTCCAGTGATTCAGAAATATTATAAAGGGACTGCCAGGTGTCTTTCACATTTCCTGCCCTCTCTAAGTTAAATTGGGTTCAGAAATGCTATCCTTCAATTACCTATAGGAAGCCTTAGAATACCTAGATGCTAGAATCACTGTAAGGAATTTGGCCTAAAAAGGTCAGTCCTAAGATCTGACTCCTCTAAAATACACAAAAAGAAAGCAGTTGGAATCTCCAGCCTTACCACTGCAACTGCCTGTGGGGAAAAAAAAACAACAGATCATTGACCAAAACCAGACAAGCTCCATTTACAGAGTGGAAAAAGCCTAAGTGATTCACACCATTGTTTCAATTTATAAAGGACTTTGAGGAAGGATACACTCCTGTGGAGATTTGCAACTCCAGTCCCTCCTTTAGTGGACCTAGAAATTATTGAAAAAAATCTGCCTAAAAACAGACATAAAAACTGTAGCTGAAATTACTAGTAAAGATGTGAAGAAGTGACTGATGTGTTTCAACTCTACAGGTACCTTTAATTTATATTTATATTATATAGGGTTGGGAGGGTGGCCTAATGGTTAAGGTGTTTGCCTTACACACACAAGGTGCAGGGTTTGAGTCTCACAAGGGATAATTGGCTAGGCTTGAAATGGCTCGCAAGGGCAGTTAGCCTAGTATACTGTCAAATGTCAAATGACTGTCTTGTGCATTTCTTAGACATTTAAGGGATGTTCTGGTTATACCTGTTTCCCCAGTAACAATAGTCTGGGACATTTTTGGACTCATTTACCTCAATGTCCATCATTGGGTAAATAAAATGTGTCAGTGAGGCCTGATTTGGCATCTTGCAACCTATACCCATGGACTCCAGTTATAATCTTGGACAATTAATGGGAATCTTTTCTCTCGCTCTCCAACACAAGATGCTGTATTTTAAGGTAAGATCTGTCTGGAACATGTCTGCCTTTATTTCTGGCTTTCTCCATTACATTGCCTTTACCACTGAAATCTGGGTCAGTCAGAACTTTGGGCAAATTACTGTAGCTATTATTCCACCCGGGTTTTGGTTATACAGCATCCAAGACTGGGGACATCTGATGAAAGGCTGGCCATTTTGTCTGGTCTATACAGGAAATGAACGAGGTTATTGTTGGGATTTCCAATAACTTTTAATATATTACAACTGAAACAAACTGTCAACACCTTCTTGTTTATTATTCACCAGGTAATGCAAGAATGTTCCTTCAGGAGTTCTGTCCTTGTGGACATAGAGGACTCCTGGATTCAGGAGTTCTTGGAGTTCCTTGTGGACATAGTGGCCTCTGAAAATCAGGAGTTCTTGGGATTTTTTGTGGACCTAGTGGGCTCCCAGATTCAGGAGTTCTTGGACTTCCTTGTAGACATAAAGGATTCCTGGATTCAGGAGTTTTTGGACTTCCTTCTGGACATAGTGCAGTCCTGGATTCAGGAGTTCTTGGACTTCCTTGTGACCATAGTGTCATTATCTCCAAGGAGGCTAATCTTTTTCTGCTGAATGTAGAGATTAAACACAAGTGATATAAAATCATTATAACTAGGTACCTCAAATATAGACCTGTAACAAGATCTCATATGCAAAACTGAATTACTGTAGGGCCCTGTGAATGTACTAAGCAAACACTCAGCCTAATGGAGGACAATTTTGAACTAAAATATCTGGCAGCCAAATCACATTCCTCTGCAGATATATGCTTTCTAGTAGGCATAGTCAAAGAATTACTAAGTATAGTGATTGATTTTATATCACTTAAGCCACGGTGGTACAGCGGTACCATTGTTGCCTCACAGCAAGAGGTTCTCATGTTCGATTCTCGTCTGGAGTGCCTTCTGTGTGGAGTCTGCATGTCATCCCCACGGAGACATGTGTGAATGGGCATGCCTTTGCTGAAGGTTGGGCATCGGGCTGGCAACTCAGCACCATAAACAAATCTACTGCCAATTATTAGCAGACTGGAGTTCTGCTGTGGCGACCTCTAACCGGGTAAAGACAAACAGTGATTTTATATCACTTATCTCTAATGTGCAGTTGATCACCTGTGAGCTGGATCCATGTAAGACCAGACGTCAAATCCTGGTTGAAAGTGCCAGGTCCAGTCCTATACTGTATTGTGTTCTTTTCTCTAGAGGAAGGAGTTTTCTCTTTTAATTTAAAGGAAGCTTGGTTTAATCCATTTCTCAAGAAAGCTGGATTAGATGATTACAGTTTGGACAATTATAGAGTAATACTGAATTTATCCTTTCATGGTAAGGTTTTTGGAGAAGGTGATCTATGTATAATAAGATGCTTATTTATGTGATAATAGAATTTATGATCCATTCAAGTCTAGTTTTAGATCTAGCAATAGTACACAGACTGCCTCTCTTAGAATCATTACCAATCTTCTTGTGGCAAGCAAAGATGTTATTTTATTTTGATTATTTTAGTTCTTTCATCAGCATTTGAGTTGCCATTCAATGAAAACTTTCTTTATAGATTAGTTGTCAAATTTTTGCAGCATGCCTGGTATATTTGCCAGTGGTTTGCTTCTTATTCAACTGACTAAACTCAGCAAGTTCTGTCAGGAGCTCATTCCTCAGCTCCCTACTCTCTAATATGTGGAGTCCTGCAAGGATCTATTTTAGGTCCATTATAGTTTACCATGCATATGCGTTCCCTTGAAGATGTTATTCAAAGTATAAGTTTGAAATTTCAGTCTTTTGCTGGTAATATGCATCTGTATCTCTCCTTCTCTCATGACTTTTTGACAGCTTTCAAGAAACTTGCCTCAGATTTGGGATGTATCCATGAATTGATGATAGTTAGCCAACACAGTCAAAACAACTCCAACCAATCAAGAAGGCATGCAAAAAACTTGTATGCAATTTAAACCAACGTATGCTAAAAAAAATCTGTCTACTCTTGAATGAAAATGTTCCAAAAATATTTATTATTGTCAACATTTTGGAATACAGTCCAAAAGTGAAGAGTGCACCAGGCTGCAAATAAATCTCACCGAATCTTCCACAGACTGTCCTTTATTAAAACAAACATGCATAGAAATAAACAGGTAAGCGCTTTCGCGTTGATATAACGCTTCTTCAGACCTTAAAAAATATATGAACAATGCATCTCTTTTATATACCATAGTGCATTGCACCTTAGTATTGTATGGGGGGGATCAGTTACATTATTAACAGAATTTGTTAGATACTTGAATGCTACCACTGATTTTCTGCATTTTGAATGTAGTCATTCTACTTTAGAGATTGTATTTTTGGACGTTAAGTTAACTAAAGGAATAAATGGAATAGACACAGAGTTATACAGAAAGACATGTTGGAGAAATAACTTACTGCACCGCAGCAGCATGCACCCCAAACACATACACAAAAACATTGCCAAGAACCAAATGTTACGGGCTTCAAGATTAACTACCCAAGAGTCAACATTCAATAAACAGAAAATTATGCTCAAAAAGAATTTTTTAGAAAGGGGTATAAGGAGACAGAAGTACATGAAGCATTAATTCATGGGGATATCCATAGAGTAGGTAAGGGTACCCCGTTTTTAAGGAGAGAAGATGACAATGATGGTTTGAATATAAAAGTCAATCCTCCGGCAGTAAACAGACTGATTATTCCATATACTAATATCAATAATCAAATTAGGCAGGTTATAGGCGACAATTGGAAATTACTCTTGATGGATGAGAAAATAAAAGATTTGGTTGATACTAGACCAACAATATCCTACAAAAATATGAAGTCCCTAGATAGGAGACTATGTTATGAGAACACTAACAAAGTCAATATTTTATCACAAAGGACAGGAACTTTTGCATGTTTAACTTGTAAGCAATGCAAATATATAGCTGCAACAGATAAATTTACACATCCACACACAGGACGTGAATATCTGTTCAAGGGATATGCGTGTTGTAAAACTAGAGATGTTATATATCTCGCTCAATGCCAAAAATGTAATCTTTTTTATGTTGGTAAAACCAACAGGACATTACGTGAGCGGATAAGAGAACACATTTATGCAATTGATAAACAGAACACAACAAATGCCTTAGCACGACACACCTTAGACAAAGGATCATCACACTGTTTTAAATTCATGGTCCTTGAGTCATTAACAAGAACTAATAGGTTAGGGAATATTAAAAACCACACAGAAGAGATAGAGAACAAATGGATTCTTAGGCTACAAGCCCATCTTTATGGGCTTAATGATAAAATATCCCTCAAGCCCTTCCTGGCTAGTAGACCCTTGAACCATTGAGTCCTGTATATTTATACTATGAATTCAATAGGCTGCTATATATACATATATATATATTTTTAATATATGTATTTTTATATGTGTTTTCAACATATGTGTTTTTAAAAATATGTGTTTCTATTATATGTGTTTTTATAAGCTTATTATATGTGTTTTTATAAGTTTTGTATAATTCATTAAGACACTTACATTCAGACTTGTTTGACAATATAAGTGTCATTAATTACATCAATTACACTTGAGTGGTTTTTAACTAAGGTGCAATGCACTATGGTATATAAAAGAGATGCATTGTTCATATATTTTTTAAGGTCTGAAGAAGCGTTATATCAACGCGAAAGCGCTTACCTGTTTATTTCTATGCATGTTTGTTTTAATAAAGGACAGTCTGTGGAAGATTCGGTGAGATTTATTTGCAGCCTGGTGCACTCTTCACTTTTGGACTGTATTCAGATATTTTCGTTTTGAGGGTGCTTTACTTGTCAGGTAACATTGTCTCTACCAACATTTTGGAATATTTGAATACTTCCCTTCCCTTTACATTTTATTTTGGCAAATGGCATAGGCATTACGGCTGTTATCTATAGTTTTTGTGATACAGGGTTTGATTCTATCTACCTTAATTTGCCTGTTGTTTGACCTTGACCCAGTCACTTTGCCAGACAGTGCTGTGGGGCAACTGGGCATTTAGACAAAGGTCCTCAATGGTCCCCTGGACTGGAAGCCTTGAAACTACCTATGAACTAGACTGGTACAAATAGAAGCATCATTATATGAGCCATCTTCTTTGGGTATGATCCTTGATTTCCTTGTTTTGTTGAATGTTTATGGTGTGTTTATAATTTAGCTGTGAATAAATTGAGCAACATGAAGTCTGTGAGTTTAATGTTAACATTTTGAATATGAACACATTTTTAATTTGGCTTGTTTTTTGCAAGAATATAGGTGTGAAATGCACTGTGTTTGGACTGTAACAGTTTGGCTAGTTAGTGCAGATAAGTAAATCTATGAGCTGTTAAATGGCTTCTTCCTGTAGTACAGGATTTAATTCCCACAGCCTTCATTTACCTTGAATGTGACCTTAGCCAAGTAAACTTACCAGAATGTAATCCTTGGCTGCGCCTGAAATTATTCACTTGTATCCAGTGGGTTGTCTGAGGCTGTTAGCTAATGTGTTACATATCTGTATTTTGAATTCCTGCACTCTTCATGTAGCTCTTTAATTAAAACTTCATTATTTACTATTTTAGTATGAATCTGAGCATGTGTCTTGTAGTTTAATGGATTGCCAGATGCATTTTCCCTAAATGTGTGTTTCAGGAGAAGAGACTTTTACTGTTTTCCGTGACATGTCTTTTTTAATGTAAGATTTTTTTTGTGTATTTTGTTTAGAAAATGGTTCTCAGTGCTTTTGCTGTAAAATTTGAAATAAAATTTTAAAATGAAATCCACATCTCTGTGATAATTGTAAAAGTAAAGATGCAAATAGTATGTACACTGATATGTTTGAACAGTCTTTATGGTTACTGAGGAGAGGCAGCCAAGTAATGAAATACTGATACAGCTAGCAGGGGTTTAGTTCATTAACCTGAATATGGCCCAATTTGTCCCCAATCTGGCTCTGTTAACTCTGGAGGTGTATGATGCAACCATACTGCATTATCATCCTTTCAAGTAGGTCAAGACTGATTGATGTCAGAGTGGATAGCTATTTTTGATGATAGGGAAAACATATGGAGGTTAAAAATGAGATGTATGTCTTGCAAGCATGTGGGTTGTTGTACAAAAGCTGCTGCAGCATTTATATTGTATTTAATTGTTTTGCTTTATTCATTGCACAAAATAAATAATTAATTCATTAATAAGCCTGGATTGTGTAATATCATCTAAACATGCTGCATTTTAGTAATATACATTTGTAATACCTTCTTTATAGCCTCCAGTAACTGCAAAGGGGGTTATTTGTCAGATCATATCGTCTGTATTATTTGGAGTGATGGCTGGAGCTGGCTGCTCTTCAGCAGCAGTTTTCTATTTATTTTTGTGAGGCAGTCTTCTTACAATATCAGATTGTGAAGTATTTCTACATCTAGTTAACTATTATTTTATCTGGCAGTTAGCACAGAAGGACAAATCTCCAACTCGTTAATGAGCTGCTTCCTGTGACAAGTGTGCAAGGTTTGATTCTTTCCATCTTCATGTATCTACTGTATGACATTGAGCAAATCATTTACCCAGGCAGTGTTTTTTAAGCAATAGGAAATTTAGGCTTGGCTCCTTAATAGTCTCCTGGACTGCAAGCAGGATAACTAATTATGAACCTGTTGTTATTGTTCTTTGCCAGCCATTGCCTATTGAATAGCTGATACAGTTCATAAAATATTATGGCAATATCATCAGCACATCAATTTTTAATGCAACATAGGACATTCATTCTTCAAGGGCAGCAGGCGCTGGAGTTGTAGATGAAACACTAAAATGCCAAGTTCTTTGCCAACAGCAGTATCTGTATTAGTAATTCTTCTCTTTAATGTGGAATTATTAAGATTACTTTTACTTCTGCAGGAATAGTACGTATTGGCTTATCATGCGTTATAAGGTTGATACTATTTCTTATCTTGCATCAAGACTATTTTTCTCTTTAAATAATGTTACACATGGCTGGGTCTTGTGATCTTTCTACAATTCCTTTTAATTCATCCAAAGCTACAAATAAAGTACATGCAATTAATATATTCCTATATAACAATAATGGGTGTGCATAGTCAACAAAGTGGCTATAACTGCTGGAGGGAGTTGGGAGCTATACATGGATAGAAGTACTTTATTTTCATATCATCTGGTCTTTAACCTGGATTTATAGGACATGTGTGTGTGTGTGTGTGTGTGTGTGTGTGTGTGTGTGTGTGTGTGTGTGTGTGTGTGTGTGTGTGTGTGTTTGTGTGTTTAAGTGAATTAAGTTGGAATACTTTGGCTACTGTGTTTTCATGTGAAACAAAGTTGAGTAGGTTACCTTGGTTGTTATTATTGTATATACGTTTTTTGAGACAAACATCTGGAAAGAATGCAGTCAACAATGCTGCTACAATTGCTGGGTTTGGATAATGTCTGTGAATAAAGATGACAACCTGTTGAGTTGATAAAGTTAAAAAGTCATTAGGCAGTCTTTGTAGGACTTGTGTACATTCATGCAAATCACATTGGAATGCTTGCTGTGGCTATTTTTATTACAATCAGGCATGTAATGTGTACACAGTGGATAAAGTGGCCATAATCAATGAGTACAAATATCAAAGGATTATAATCACAGCAGTTTGAGTGGCCTTTGGTTGAAATGTTCTGAAATGGGTCAGTTTGTCATTACTGGTTAATACATTTTGTTTCATTATTTACTGGAAGAAAATGTTCCAAGCTACAAATTTAAAACAAATTCTAACAAATGTAGTTGGATTAAACAAAAAATATATATATAATTTATAACAATCAAGAAGGTGAGACCAAAAGAACTAATGCATGTATGCACTGTCCTACATAATATATGTGGATGTCCATGGTTTAAAAACAGCTTGTGACCAAAACTACCCTTAATCCGCCACTGGTGGCTATTGCTATTCCACTCCATAATGAATCCTGTCAACAGCAGCTCCATAAGTCTAACAACACATTTAAGATAAATGTGATTTCATAATCCTTCATACAAAAAGAAAAAAAAAGAAAAAAATATTTTTCTAGACATACAATAACATGGTTTTGTCAAAAGAAGATCATGTCTACTGAATTTCATAAATGACTTTAGGAAAGTTACTGAATATGTATGTACTGATCATGCAAGTCATACAGCATACCTGGATCTGTCTTAGGCGTTCAACAGTATTCGCCATGCTGGAATTGTAGCTAAGTCAAAAATGTAGATCCTAGTGTTGTAAGATGGATATCAAACTGTCTTAAAAATGGAACTCACGTATTAAAAGTAGCAGATACCACCTACACCAGTAAATGTTGACTAGTAGCATTCCTGAGGGCATAGTATGGGACCTGTTGTATTCAGCATCTACTACTCTGATCTCCAAACCACTGGCTCAGGCATATGTCTAAATTTGCTGAGAACTGCATGTGTGGATGCTGTCATTCACTGGGCATTTGATACTATCTTACTACAGCAAGAGTTAACAACACAGTTCAATGGCATGTTAGAAAAGGACTTAAATTAAATGCAAAGAAAATTAACACTGTCACTTTTGGTAAACAGATCTCAACAGCAGGTTGCGGTATAGACAGTAGGCCCCTCCAGAATGATATAGACATCAGAAATCTCAGCTTGCTCATAGACAGCTCACTATACTTTCTCAGCTATATAGTCAGGAAATCTTTACAACTCAGTAACTAAAGGTACCTCATCCATGGCAGAAGGACTTGTCATTCTTCTAAAATTTGCCATTATCAGACCAATTGCAGAATATAATGCCCCTTTTAGCATGTACTATCCAAACAACATGCAGTTAGAAAGTCTTCAGATGTTCCTGTCTCTATACTCTGTCTCTTACAGACTCCTGTGTGGTGATTAAGTTGGGATTCTGTACAAAGAAGGAATCAAACCAACCATGATCTTCTACACCACCAAAAGAGAAAATTCACTCTACAAACACTTAGACTAAAGACTTGCATCTCCATCAACCAATAAATAAGACACTTTGTAGGGAAAGACTTAATATACAGTGCTTCCTCCACCTCCAGTATAATCTCATATAGCATATAATATCCATTGGTAATATGCCTGTCTCAATAGTGCCCAGAGATGAAGGCCTTACTGTAACTCAGGCAACTGGGGTTTGATGTGGCCCAAGCACTAGAGAGGCCAGACAAGGAGGGAGTGGGGGTTAAAGGGCATCATCTGCTCTCCTCTGTTAAGGGGATGGGAGGGGTTAACATGCACTCAGGGGCACACTGAGTAATGCAATCTACCTGGTGGTGACTGAAGAGACCACAGCTTGTGCTCTGTGGACAAGTACAGTTCTTTTGGAGGGAACCCACTTGTGGAAGTGAGAGGGCATGGCTGTTTGTATGACCTTCCCTGATGCCCAGACAGTTTCATAGAAAGGGCTGGGGAGAAAAAAGAAATAAAAAATGTGAACCACTCCAAACAGCTTTCTAAATGATGCCCCCTCATAGTCAATCTTGCTCCTTTGAAGGGGGTTAAATGGACCAACTCGTATGGGAGAGGACTAACAATCAGCGGGCAGACAGCAGGGGCAAAACCTACAAAAAAGGAAAATACAGGGTTACAGTTTTCCTTCCACTAAGGCAAATATTGATAACTTGATGGGCACCCATAATTCATCCCAGGCATGACTTGTTTTGCCCTCCTGCAGGCATGGGGTGCCCTACAAGTGCAGCTATTGGCAAGTTGGTAAGGGACCATGAGCTGACTTTGCCTTGCAAGCTCTTTATGAATGTATCTGTGAAAAATTATGAAAAAAAATTAACTTAAGGGAAAAATTAACTTAAGGGAAATACATTTTTTTTTTGTAATCATGCTTTCATGCCTGACACATGTTTCCACATAACCTTATTCCCAGTTTCAGGTTTCCACATGCTTCTGCCAAATTACCTCGTTTATTCTGAGACTGTGACCATTACTTCATATTTTCTTTTCATATTAACCACTTCCAAACAAATATCTTGCCCTGCTCTCCATGAAGGAGCACAAAGCATCTCTCACCTCAAGTCTCCAAAAGCCTTGTCAGCACTAGATGGGGAGCATCAAGTTCATAAATGGGTACAGCAGCCCCCGTCTTGCAATTGCCTTTTGCATTAGTATCACTAGAGTCCAAATGTTCTCTGAAGTCATATGATTTCCTCTGACATCATCAGGAATAATTCTAATAGTAGTTAAGCTTTATGCTTCTGTGGAAATATACACTACTTCCACCTTTTACAAAGTCTGTTTATCTTGTGCTTTTAAACAATGGATTACTGTGTCTTTCTACATTTGTACTTTGCCTACTGCAGTCACATATTTGTATACACATACTTGTATCTTGCCCCAGGTTGTGATTGTGGTTGATGATAGTCCCTTAAGATGATACTACCAAATTAATTAACAAATAGCGAAGAAAAAGCAAGGCAAAAGATGGAGTAGTGTGTGGAAAGTTCATTTGTCAATGCTTTTAGAATGTATTTTATTTTGTTACTGCTTTTAACAAATCCAATTAACAAATTATAAGTAAATAAATATTCTAGAGAGTGCATCTTGAAAAAAGTATTAAGGCAGGAGGATATGATTTGGTATGTGTTGGAAAACTCAGGGTGATGCAAAGATTTCTTCAAAGAAAGAATGGTAATTGAGGATTTCTTCAACGAAACAGTAGTGACTAATTGCAATAGCTTTGCTGATGAGATCGTGGGTTCAGATAAAAATTCATTAATGCATGTAACAGAAATAAGGCAATCATTGTCATAGTCAGGAAACTGTGAGCTGATTGTAAGGTAGACTCTGCACCTTACCTTACAGGTAGAGAAACATGCAGATTTGGTTGGACAGGTTTTCCTAAAGTGGATAACTAGCTAGATTATAAACTAGTTAGTTTAGGTGCCAGCATACTGTAGATGAAAACCTACCAGAAAGCCATGCACGGGTCCTGGAATTTGAAAAAAAAATGCACCAAATAAACCTGACAAATTCATTGCCTGGCAAACTACTATAACTAGTCACCTTTTACTGTTGTAAGACCTATTTAATTCATACTAGTAGTAGGCTACAATTTTTTTATCATAGTCTGAAATACATGCATATTGTTTAGCCAAAACAGGTTTGACTTTAAAGGGCATATTAAAGCACTTCATTAAGTCTTCCATGCACAGTAAACTCAGTGATCAGAGAAACCCACTTTTCTGAACTACATTGAAGAGGCTTTAACAGGTAGCACTAGTATGGTCAAAACATCGCCTTAGATATCTTTTTTGACTGTGAGATTGTTGCGCCATCCCTTCATATGAATCAGTCCGTGGCTTACTTTGTCTGAGGTATTTCATTCTTTCTTAACACAGAAAGTTAGCATCAACCCCCAAAGACAATACATGTGGAATGACACGTGTCTACGCATTTAAGGAAGTACTTCAGTACTGCTAAAATCCTCAAGAACATGTGTTATCTGCTGACTTAAAAGGGCGACTGCATGTGATTACTTAGCTGGAATGCTTGCATTGCCCCCTTGAGACAGAAAGCATGTTGCTTTTGTTAACTGAGAGGGTTACATTAAAAAGCTTTACTGGGTGTGTTATACTTCAGAGAAGCCAACAGATTTCTAGCAACTGCAGCTTATGTGTTTTCAAACCAGCTGGCCATGTGTGCTCTAGATGAACTGCATAAGAAATGTTACTGCTCATTCCAAACTAACTAAAAGAAAAAAAAAGAAAAAAGAAAAAATAGAATCTGTCCTTATCAGTGGTCAAATGTTCAGATAGTACTGATTTTCTTACATGGTATTTAGGAGTCTAATCATTTATCAACTTCATAGGTGACAGTGATACACAAAACAGAACAGAGAGAAATAATGTTTGCATGTACAGCAGAGAGGATAATAACCCCTGAATAAGCTATTGGGAGGTTGGCATCATGGTTAAGGTGCTTACATTATAGACACAAGGCGCAGGGTTTGATTCTCACCTAAGGTCATTGGCTAGGCTTAAAATGTCCCATAAAAGCAGTTAGCATAGTACTAACCTACGGCCTCTAAATCAAGGTTTGTATCCCAAGCCCTCCACCTCCATAAAGTGTTAATTCATTTGGGTAATCTAACCATCCTAGCCTGTTTAAAACATTGCTTAAATAGATTGGTGCCTATTACATTTTAATTGTCAGTAATGAATAAGTACATAAATAAAACCTGCTACTATTTTACTTCTAGTGAGATGGCTAACTTTGAAGGAGGGCTGGGATGCAGTGAAAAGGTTGCAGTGCTTTCTTACTGTCACAATGCTATTCATGCCACCCTAATTCTAACTTTACTTTAGCCTTATTTGGTGCTCGGGTTTGAATGATCATCTGAATATGTCTATCTGTTAACTGAATTTTATTGAAATATTACAAAACAGTGTTTAGTACAGTGGCACAGAGGTTAGCATTACAGCCTCACAATGCTTGGTTCACCAGTTTGGTATTTGGCTAAGAGTGTATATTAGAACGTCGAACACTTAGGTTGTCGTAATGCCTAAACGTCGACACTTAAATGTTGAACACTCAAAACTGCGACCGACCAATTACACAAATTTTTTTCCCCGGTGAAAAAATTTGCTTGGCCAACAAAAAAAAACATACTTTAAAACCCTAATCAAGTGGGGGGCTTCGCCCCCCCCCACACCCCCCCCAACGTGGGAGCCCATGCCCACCCCCTAAATAAATATACCAACTCCGAGATTGCTCTACATCAGGGAAAAGGGCGAATCCCTGATGACAACCAAGCAAACTATTTCCCTGGAAAAAAATTTGTGCAATTCGTCGGTTGCAGTTTTGAGCATTCAACATTTAGGTGTCAAAGTTTAGGCGTTCAACAACCTAAACATTCGACAACGTAATAGGAAACCTTTGGCTAAGGTGCTTTCTTTGCAAAATCTATATGATCTAGCATATCCCAAGGGCACACTATGGGTGAATTAGTTATCTTTCTAAAAATGTGAATAAGTAGGCATGTAGTGTGTGTGTGTGTGTGTGTGTGTGTGTGTGTGTGTGTGTGTGTGTGTGTGTGTGTGTGTGTGTGTGTGTGTGTGTGTGTGTGTGTGTGTGTGTGTGTGTGTTCCATGATAGACTGGCATTCTATCCAGAATTAGCTTCTCTGCTGTGTGCTCACTGTTTGGTGAAATAGGCTTCATCTGTAGTCTGAATTGTACTAAGTGAATAATCATTGAACAAATGACTGAACACAACAAAATGGTAAGAATCCAATGTTACATGTACACTGTCAACTTATGAAGAAGGCTACTTATGTCAGTTCGTAACACTTACTACAGTAAACTCTCAGTTAACCAGAAGTCAAGAAACCAGCATTCTCAAGCAACCGGCAAAAAAATATTCAAAAAATACAGTACAATTTTCATGTGTTGAACTTTCTGTCCCCCCCCACCCCCACCCCCGCAAAAACATACCTTACATTGTTAGAGTTTTAGAGTTTTAAAAAGGAAGATAGGAATAAATTCCCTCTCTCCCCCACCTGAGAACAAGTCAAATCAAGCAAATAGTGTAGGCTACACTATTAGGCCTGTTTTTAATAGTAACTCTCAAGCAGCCAGAAACTACAGTTATCCAGCATCTACCAATCTCCTTGGGTGCCGGTTAACTGAGTTTACTGTAGGTAAAACTGCAAAATGAAGATAAGTTATATGCAATAAATGACTAGACCCATTATATCTGCAAGTATTTTTTGTGCATAAGAATTCATGTTGTATCATAATGTCAGGTTTATGATTAACATGCTGAAATATAAATTGTGGAACTCTCACAAAAAAGTAGGTTTATTCTTTATTTTGTTTCATGACTGGATATATACCACTAGGTCAGACAAGAATGGAGGAATTTTTTCTGACTGAGGGGATATTTGGCCAGCATGATAACAACATTTTTCTACTGTTCATTCCAGGAGAGTTCTGTCGAATTGTACTTCTAGTTAGGGGTGCTGGATATTAAATTGGGTTATTAAATAGGGTTGGGAGGGTGGCCTAATGGTTAAGGTGTTTGCCTTACAAATACAAGGTGCAGGGTTTGAGTCGCACAAGGGTCTAATTGGCTAAGCTTAAAATGGCTCACAAGGGGAGTTAGCGTAGTACTAACCTATGAACCTATGAAAAGTAACTTAAAAGTTCAGTATGAGTAAAAGTGGAAGAAAATTGGCTAAATCCTTAGCGCTGGAGTCAGAAGTCGTAGCACACTATCTGATGAAATAATCCACTGGTTGTGATTGGCAGAGATGGACAATGATTAGCCACTAAAGTCAGACACGCAGAAGCAGTAGATGGAAAGCAGAGGAGTGACAGCCAGGCTGAGAAGGAGATTATGGCCAAAAAGGCGTGATCAGATGATACCCAGGAGGGTAAATCCAGAAAGGGAAGGATAAACATCAAAGGAGATATGAGAGGACAAGCAAGGATGCCATGGCACAGGATGAATGAAAAAAGCTAGAGGGAGGGGTGAGGGCTTTCTGTGCAGTGAACAGGAAGACAAGAGAATACTTTTTTGTGCAAAAGTATGTAGCAGGACTTTGATATATAGGGGGACGGGGGGCAGGTGCAATTTTCAGCATAAGAGGGAGATTGAGAATATTTACTTGTTACATCAGGCTTGAAAATAGGAATGATCCTCCAAAGTAGAAACATTTGAGAGGTGTGGTTCCAGCATAGCATGACTTACATTAAACCATACCTCTCAACCTCTTAGGGCAAGAAATCTGGACAAAGCGATAAATAAAAGTGGGACAAATGTCCAAAAATAGGAACACTTTTTAAATATTGGTTTTACAAATTTAGAAAATTGATAGAATAACAGGTTTTGCATTAGCACAAATTTTCTGAAGGGTATGAAGTTTGAAACTCAAATGTCTGTCATTATTTTCTAAATTTAATGTTTAATGAGTTCCCACTAATTTGCCAGGAAACCACAATTTTATGAAAAATGGACCAAAGATAAGAGGTAAAAATCTGGACAGTCTGCAAAAATCTGTACAGTTGAGATATTATGCATTAAACCTGTACAACAAGGAAAGAAGGAACAGAGCATAGTAGAAACTCTAAGCAACTATTCTTGATGGCCCATCATCATCACCATCATCATCCTCATCATCACCATCATCACCATCATCACCATCATCATCATCCTCATCATCCTCATCATCACCACCACCATCATCACCATCATCCTCATCACCATCATCATCCTCCTCCTACTAATCATCATCATAACCATCATCATCATCATCATCCTCAACATCCTCATCATCATCATCCTCATCATCATCATCATTCTCATCATCATGATTATCATCATCATCACCATCATCATCATCACCATCATCATCACCATTATCATCCTCCTCCTCATCATCATCATCACTATCATCATCATCCTCATCATCCTCATCATCATCACCATAATCATCATCACCACCATCATCACCATCATCATCATCATCATCACCATCATCATCATCACCATTATCATCCTCCTCCTCATCATCATCATCATCACCATCATCATCATCCTCCTCCTCATCATCATATTCATCATCACCATCATCACCATCATTGCCACCATCATCATCCTCATCATCATCATCATCATCATCACCATCATCATCACCACCATCATCACCATCATCCTCATCCTCATCATCATCCGCATCATCATCATCATCATTCTTAACCACGTTGCCAGTAAGGTACAGGCAATTACCTCACAAACCAGCCAGACTAGATGTAGTTGGGGGACAAAATGGTCAGTTAAGAAAGACCTGGGGTATGGGTTTATAGGCATATAGTCCTGACTGCGCTATAGTCTTAAAACAGGCATCACTCCATAAGAAGGGAGAACTTCAACAGTCATCCCTCTTCAAAGGGTGGCACATCAACAGATCTTGGAAACTACAGACCCATTAGTCTGAGCAGTCTTATATGCAAAGCTATGGAAAGACTTATTATGGAAATGATAAACAAAAACATAGGAGACCTTCAGACACTAGATCTATCCCAGTTTGGCTTTGTCAAGGGAAGGTCATGCCTACTGAACCTAGTGGATCTCTTTGAGAAGGATAGTGCATATTGCCTACCTTTGCCCTGGCTAAGGCATTTGATACAACACCCCACTTGGGCATTGTTAACAAACTTATGGAATTAGGCATCAACCCCTATATCACACAATGGATAGCCAGCTGCCTCACAGATAGGACCCAGGAAGTTAGGATTGATGAGACCACCTCCTCAAGAGGCCAGTCACCAGTGTAGTTCCTTAAGGCTATGTGCTGGGCTCGCTCCTCTTTGGCATCTAATTCTGAGAAGTGAAAACAAATATCAAAGGCCTCTGGCTGACCAAGTTTGCAGTTGACTGTAACCTGGGACACTCATAGAATCTCCCCAAGTCACTAACAACTTATAAGAGTGTCTAACACAGACAAATGACTGGTGCCAAAGCTAAAAACACAATGCAAAGAAATGCATTATAATACTTTTTGGGAAGTCGGCCACACCAGGAAACTACATCATCAATAAAACACCCCTAAGAGTTGACCCACTAGTCAGGGATCTGGTAACACATACAGACAGTAACTTGGCCTTCAACCAACATGTATCCAAAGTAGTAAGGAAACCCTAGTATGTTGCTCAGTTTATAAGAAAGTGCTTGGAATCTAGGTCCAGGGAAGTGATTATACCACTATACTCGGCCCTCATCAGACCCTACCATTAAGTACAATTTATTTTTATTTATTTAGGTTCAATGCAAATCTTGCAATTGTGTTATAAGTAATTTCCAGTTTAGACAAGATTAGATTGGAGGTTTGTGAGTATTGGGCCTCCATAGAGCAATGTGGGGAGAAGGAAAGCTTGGACAAGGGAAAGTCTGGAGGAATAGGTGAGGATTTTTTTATGTCTGAAAAGGAGTCCAAGTTTTTGGTGAGTCTTTTTAATGCATTGTTGAACGTGAAGATCAAACTTAAGGTGGTCATTGATAGTATTTATTTATTTTATTTATTTATTGACATTTGTTAACCGGGTTTGTCCAACTGGGCTTGTGGCCCATTTTCAGTGGAGAAAGGAGAAAAGCTCCAGTAATACATTTTAAAACAAGTACAATTTTAAACAATATTGATATAATAGCAGTTATAGCAAAACTATTCACATATGCTGGGTTACATGCATAAAGTTAAAGTTGCATTAAAAAGAAGCTAAGTAACAATTTTACATTGATATAGTTCAATAGGTCAACAATAAACATTTTTTGTTTGTATAAAATTGTGCAAATGTATAGTAGACACATTGGAGAGAGAGGTGTAATGAGGTACCAAGTATGGTCCTTTTGAGGGTACATAAAGGGAAGGAAGACTAGGTAGGGTCATGTCAAGGGCAGGTTCTGGACTTGAGAAAATAAGCTTTTAGTTCATTTTTAAAGTGTGAGGTGTGGGAGATTGAACGTAAGTCAATGGGAAGTTTGTTCCAAGCTTGGGCAAGGGAGCGTTTGTAGAGTAGTTTGCCTACTGACCTTTTTGGGTGGTAGATATCAAGTAATTGTTGGTTAGAAGTACAGAGGGTCTGGGATGGGATGTAGATGGAGACTAAGGAAGATAGAGATGGACATAAGGAGGGTTTATAAAGAATAGAGTGTAGCATATGAAATTGATAAGATAGCAGAAACTGGGGAAGTTCAAGCCATTGAAGAGAGTTTAAAGAAACGCAGTGGTGTGAGTTGTATGGGGAGTTAGTAATGAATCTGGCTATTTTATGATAAGTCTGTTTAGAGTGGAGGCCTGCATATTGGTAAGAACTGGGGCGGCATATAAGAGGGAGGGGAGGAGGAGTGCCTGGCCCAGGGTAAGTCTAGATTCAGGAGTTAGGAATTTTGTGTTCCGATATAGCAGACCTAGTTTCTGGTTTGTTTTTTTTATATATTGGAGTATGTGTAGGTTGAACTTGAGTTCGTCATAGATAATGACCCCTAGGAGTTTTGTGTGGGTGTCAGGTTGGATGTTTGTATTGTTAGAAGATGTAATAAGAAAGGAGGTTTTGTGATGAGAAAGAGAACGGGAAAGGAAAAGTAGGAGTTTGGTCTTTTTGGGATTTATGATCAATAGGTTGTGAGAGAGCCATTGTTCAGTGGATAGTAGGGCCTGTTGGGTCAGGGAGTGTAGTTCAGGAATGTTATTTGAGATGGATATAAGTGTGGAGTCATTGGCATACTGAATAAGGGAGGATTCTTTGCATGAGCTGTAAAGATCATTGTTGAAGATGTTAAACAAAAGGGGTCCCAAGATGGAGCCTTGGGGAACACCCGTGGAGATGGGAAGGAAAGGTGAGGAGGATGAGAGCCACTTGACAGATTGTTCCCTGCCAGATAGGTAACTGTTAGACCAGGCAAGTGTGGAGGGGGATAGGTTGAGATTAGCGAGTTTGGATAGTAGTAGAGGATGAGAGACAGTATCGAAGGCTTTGGAGAGATCTAGGAAGAGACAGGAAATTAGTTTATTGTTGTCTAGGGCCTCTGCAATGATATGAGTGAAGGAGAGGAGGGCAGTGGTGGTGCTGTGGTGAGGACGAAATCCACTTTAGTAATGCAAATGTAATGCCAAGAAGTTTTGTATGAGGCTCAGTAGAGATGGGAATGTTATTTGAGGATGACAGAGAAAAGGTAGTTTTATGGTGTTGGAGACTAGAGGGAAGAAATAGGAGACATTTTGTTTTCTTAGGGTTTAGTACCAGTTGCTTAGTAATGAGTCCCCTTTTGACAGAGTGGAGAGAGTCTTGGGTAAAGGTATGGAGGTGAGCAGTGTCTCTGGAGGAGGAAATGATAGTGGAATCGTCAGCATATTGAATAATGGCAGAGCGTGGGCAAGAAGAGTGAAGGTCATTAATAAAGATATTGAAAAGTAGGAGTCCAAGAATGGAGCCTTGGGGAACCCCAGTCTGAACAGGTAAAAAAGGGGGATAAGTTTGATTGCCATTTGACAGTCTGAAGACAATTAGACAGGTAGCTGGAGAACCAAGATAGAGTAAAGTTAGAAAGATTTAGTGAAGTTAGTTTGGATAGGAATATTCTGTGGGAAACGGTGTCAAAGGCTTTGGAAAGATAGAGAAACAGGCAGGAGACTAATTAATTATTATCACAGGATTTTGCAATGGTATTTATGACGGCTATAAGAGCGGTATTAGTACTATGTTTTGGGCAGAAAACATGTTGGGAAGGGGTGAGAAGGTTTTCATGGAGTAGGTGATCAAGGAGCTGTTTGTGGATACATTTTTCTAACATTTTAGATAAAGGGGATAAGATAGCAATTGGTCTGAAGTTGGAGGGGTCAGTTGCATTTACACCTTTGTGAAGGGGTATGACATAGAATTTTTCCAGATATTAGGCACAATGTTTTCCTGAATGGATCTATTGATTAGGATGGAAATAGGGAAAGAAACTGAGTTAGCGGCTATTTTTAGGAATTGTAGGGATAAATTATCTACAGATAGAGAACAATTTTATATTTAGAGAGAAGGGACTGGATGTACTTAGTGGAGACAGGATTGAGAGAGAAAATGTTACAGTGTGGGAAAATGGAAGGTGCAGGGTCTGACATCGTGTCACCTTTGAAGGTGCAGGGTCTGACATCGTGTCACCTTTGAAGGTGCAGGGTCTGACATAGTGTCACCTTTCAAGGTGCAGGGTCTGACATTGTGTCACCTTTCATGGTGCAGGGTCTGACATCGTGTCACCTTTGAAGGTGCAGGGTCTGACATAGTGTCACCTTTGAAGGTGCAGAGTCTGACATCGTGTCACCTTTGAAGGTGCAGTGTCTGACATAGTGTCACCTTTGAAGGTGCAGGGTCTGACATTGTGTCACCTTTGAAGGTGCAGGGTCTGACATTGTGTCACCTTTGGTCAGGCTGTGGACTGAGTCAATAAAGAAGGAATTGTGGGAAGCAGTGGCTTCAGGGGGAGAACTGTTACAGCAGGGGTTGGGGCAAGAAGGACATCCTGTGTGTAATAGCTTATTTACAGATTGCCAGAATTTTGGTGGATTAGAATGAGAGTTATTGAGTAGTTGTTGGAAAAAGTTTTGTTTATCAAGGGTGACCTTTTTTTGGTCAAGTTACAAAGCTGTGTATAAGTTTGAAGATCGGTGGAGGATTTGGATTTTTTCCATGTTTTCCATACACTATCTCTCATTTTCATGAGTTTCCTGGTGGCTTGAGTTAGCCAGGGAGCAAAATGGGTTTTGAAACATACTAAAATACACTGGCCATTGCACACTTTTCAGACTACTATAACATCATTCATTTGTTTCCTGGCACTATCTTCAGTTATAATAACTGTGGATACTTGGGCAATAAAGGCTACATGAAGAATAGCATACAACAAAACTACCAATAATAGTCTAACCACAGCCTTGGCACCAGTAATTCCTCAAATAACCACCCCTTTAACTTGGAAAATGCTTATTCAACTTTCACTTTCACTGGACCTCCAAGCATTCCAGAACAGATATAGTCTCAAGTCAAACGTCTTTCATTTCGATCTCATCTTCCAGGAAAAGCTCTGCCTCATACCTCAGGCCTCTATATAGCAAAATCCCTTTTCTTTTTATTTTTTTACTCAAATGATTTTTATTTAGCTTTGTTTGTATGCTGCTTGTTTGTTTGCTTGTTATTTCCCTGAAACGCTAATTCCACCTAAAACGCGGCTTTTCAGCGCTTCTGTGGATCCCTAGTGATATCTGCATTGCTTACTGTACTTATTTCCTTGTTTCACTTGAAAGAAAGTTACTGTTTGTTGTTTTTGCATTTAAGTTACCTGAAACACATTGCATTTAAGTTACCTGGCACTTGCTCACTAAAGCAATTATATAAGTCAGCACTAAAATATTAAAAGCACTACACCCTCACAAACTCCCCTTGAGTACCTTGTTCCCCATTGGCCCTTTTTTTCAGTTATAAAGGAATTCCCAATACTATTCTAGCATGTCCAAAGGTCAGTTGTCAATCTCCTCTCCGGTCCAGCTGGTGAATCTGGGAATCTTGAGGCAATGTTACAACTGCCTCATGTACACAGACAACCCTCTCCTCCTCCCAACAAATTCCAACACATGTGAGAGATGCAACCATATAGCCATACTGGAGGCTAAGCTATCTCAACTCAGTACTGGCGAAACCAGTCAGGAGGAGAAGGAAACCACACTCACTACAATTCCAATCTCACATAGACCTACCATGACAGCAAACCAAACACATAAACACACAAAAACATACTCGGAGGCTTTAAATAAAAATCTGCCTAAGCAGCAGAGACCTCCAAAGCAGACACCCAAGCAACCGCTACCCCAAAACAAAACCCGTGCAACACATAGCTCACAAAGCCAGTGTGCCGAACAGTCACAGCCTTTAAGGCTAAACAACACACCCGATACACTTGTAATAGGTGACTCTATCGTCAGGCACACTGACGTCCCGCTCACCAGGCTGAACAAGGAGAAGGTCACGGTGAGCTGCCTGTCGGGCGCTAGGATCCGCCACATAACACAAGCACTCAGCTCACTCTAAGGCAAGTAAAAATATGACTCAGTCATTGTCCATGCTGGAGTGAATGACCTGAGACGTACCTCCCTGGACTACATGAAAAGAGACATAGAGGAGCTCTCTGAGCATGTAGCCCAGGCCGGTATGACCCTGACCTTGAGTAGCATCTTACCCTCACCAAGAATGATGCCACAATATGAAGACAAGATGATCAATTTCAACAATTGGCTTAAGTATTGGTGTCATTCAAAGGGGATCCAATGCCTGTCAGCCTGGGATGACATGCTCGACAAGCCACGATGCTTCGCTAGGGATGGCTTGCACCTGTCACCCCTGGGCTTTTGGATATTGGCAAAGGCTCTTGCTACCCCCATAGTGCCTTTTTTGGGCAAGGCTCAAAAGACAAACCCACCTCCATAGGTATCACAAGGGATAAGAAACTAAGAGTAATGCTACTCAATGCCAGAAGTCTAAACCTCAAGATGCATGCACTCGAAACTCTCCTTAGCATGGAGAACATCGATAAATGTGCAGTAACAGAAACCTGGTTCAAGGCTCCCGAGAGCACCCCAGCACTACCAGGTTATACCTCATACCATGCTTTTTGGCCCCAAAACTTGGACCGAACTACAAAAGGAGGGGGAGTATCAATATTTGTCAAAGATACCCACACCTCCAGGTTGGTGGCACAGCACGAAGCATCAGAGACTATCCATGTGCAACTAACAGTGGGTAAAACTGCCTTCCAGTTTATAGCCTGCTACAGACCACCCTCTGAAACCCAGGAACTCCACTCGGCCTTCCTGAGAACACTGGAAAATATGAAGGTCTCTCCAAACACCATTATATTGGGCGACTTCAACTACCCAAACATAGACTGGGAGCATTACTCTAGCTCCAACACCCTAGCCCAAAAGTTCCTAGAATTTATAAATTCAAATGCTATGGAACAACTTGTTACCACTCCCACAAGAGGGGAAAACATACTGGACCCACAAGAGGGGAAAACATACTGGACCTGATCATCACCAACATGAGGACTCTATGCTCCAGACCAGAAGTGTATCCCTCACTGGTAAGATCAGACCATAAACTAATCTCACTGGATATTCACATCCTGACTCCACCTCCTGCCCTGAAAACAACAGTGAAAAACTTCTCTAAAGCAAATTTCACACTCCTCAAAACCGAGGTGGAATCCTTCAAAGCCCCCGGGCCTGTGAAAAATATGGCCCAGACCGCAGAATCCTTTATAAACGCATTCTATGAACACCTTCAGGAATGCATGGATCATGCAATCCCAAATAAAACCAAGACCCAATCCTCCAAAGGCAGACGTCCTGTCTGGTGGACCCCAGCCATAAACAAACTATACAATAGAAGGAGGAAGTTACTACATGATAGAGCAAAATCCCAAAAAGGGAAGTCATCTCTGATCAGTATTAGCAAAAACTACGGGCACTCATAAAATCGTCTAAGGCCAGCTTCGAGAAAAAAATTGCACAGGACACTAAGGATAATCACAAGGCTTTCTTTAGTTATGTTAGGAACCTGGGTGGGAATTCCCAGATATGCTCAGAATTAGTCCAAAATGACAAAAAATACACCGAGCCCACAGACATTGCCAACATCCTAGCTGACAGGTTCAGCACAACCCCCCCCTCCCCACCAAAAGGGCAAATATTTATCCTAGCAGAGTGCTGCCCCCCTGACATCTCAGATGCTCAGGTAAGAGCTGCCCTCTCCAAAGCAAAAAACACAGCATCAATGGGACCAGACGGTGTCCCGGGCTGTGTCCTACATGAACTCCAAGAAGAGCTAAACCCAAACATAAAACTACTGTTCAATCTCAGCCTTACTACAGGATATGTACCCAAAGAGTGGCGTACAGCAACAGTGGTCCTTCTCCACAAAGGTGGTGCCTCAATGGACCCTGGAAACTATCGCCCCATAAGCCTGACTAGCTTGGTCTGCAAAGCTATGGAAAAGATCATCATGGACCTCATAAATAAAGATATTGGGGACCTACAGACACTGGATCCTACCCAGTTCGGCTTTGTTAAGGGCAGATCCTGCCTCTTAAACCTGGTTGATGTCTTTGAAACAGTCACCAAGGCCATTGATGAGGGGAAGGTGGACCTCGCAAAAGCCTTCGATACAATACCCCACTCGGGCATTATAGATAAGCTCACCAGCTTAAATATAAACCCCTATGTCACTAGATGGTTTGCAAACTGGCTCAAGGACAGAACCCACATGGTTAGAATTGCTGGAGCCATGTCAGACTCCAAACCAGTTACAAGTGGTGTCCCCAAGGCTCAGTCCTGGGACCTCGCTTGTTTGGTATATATTTCTCGAGGTACAGGCCAACACGGAAGGACTGTGGCTGACTAAGTTCACAGATGACTGCAAACTGGGTGCCATAATCGACTCTCCAGCCGACACAAGCATCCTCCAAAAGGGCCTCATAGAAACAAACAACTGGTGCCAGAGCCATGGCCTCAAGCTAAACGCCAAAAAGTGTATAGTCATCCCCTTTGGCAAAAACAAAGTGCCCACAAATTACCACATATGTGGTAATCCATTAAGTACAGAAGAAGTAATTAGGGACCTGGGGACCCATGTTGATAGCAATCTCTCATTTGACAACCACGTGGCCAAAGTGGTAAGAAAAACATTTTGTATAGCCCACCTAATCATGAAGGGATTCACATCTAGATCAGGGGAGGTCATCGTGCCTCTTTACTCATCCATCATCAGGCCCATAATTGAGTACAATGCCCCTTTTGGGATGTACCTTACCAGACACCTGCAGCAACTGGAAAGACTCCAAAAGTACCTCACCAAGAGGATCATAGGGCTCAGACAGATGCCATATGCTGCCCGGTTAAAGAAACTCCAGCTCCACTCAGTTGCATACCGCCTGCTCAACGGCGATCTGTGCCTGACATATAAAGCCATGTCCAACCCAGAATTAATGGACATGCTGCACCTCAGAAAATCCAAATCCCATCGAGCTACGCGCTCGAGACACTTGAACCTCAGCACTGAAATAAATAGGACATGCTAGAGGGACAGATTCATAACCCAGAGGCTCCCTTCACTCTGGAATAAAATCCCAGTCCAGGTTAGGCAGAGTCCCTCATTGACTCTCTTCAAGAGGAATCTTGATGAGTGGATGGGAGATCATAGGTTTACCCCAGGTATCACTTCTGCGTCATTGTTAGACAGAGGCACAGTATACTAACCTCGAAAAAGGGCATAGCAAAATTAATTTAAAATGGGTGGTGAAAGCCAAACACACTCTGGCTAGGCTTATATATGCCCTAGGGCAGATAGCCTAGTATGAACCTATGAACCTATGAAATAACACAATAATTTAATACATTCATAACATTCAATAACTATTTACAGTATTTACATTCAGCCTGACAAATCAGATAAAAACATTTGTAGTTAAATAATACGTTAATATATAAACTATGATAGTTAGGAAGAGTTTGGTTCCATCTGTAGGGTATCAATCAAATTCAAAACTTTCCTCCACGGACTATTAACCAATGGCTTAGGAAAAGTTTTTAACTCTTTAGTTCTTTTCTCCATTAGTATGCATGTCTTTAGTGATGATAGGAATTCCTCCACTGTGGGTGTTACATTACAGTTACATCTTCTAGTTATACATTTTCTGGCTATTGCTATTGTCCACAACAAATACAGGTCATCTTTCTTCATGTTATTACTATTAACAACATTCAATAAAATTAAAGACTTTGTCAAAACAAATATATCAGTATAGATAGCTTGAAGAAATTTGTTAATCTCAGACCAATATGGTTTAATATTAGTACAGTCATAAAAAATATGAGACCAGTCAGCATTAGTGGACAGATGACATCTCCAACATAAATTGCTGTTTGAAGGGTTCATTTTTGAGAGTTTCTCAGGTGTCATAAAGGATCTGTGTAGAAATTTCCAATGAAAAATCCTCCAGAATTGTGAGTAAGAAGTTACTTTAACTGAAAATAAAATGTTTGTTTTATCTTCCATTGATAATGATACTTGAAACCTTTTAGATAGGTATTGCCAGCAATAATCTTTAGGAGCTGTCTTATAGACAATTAAAGTGTTATATAGATATGATAATTCATTCTTAACATTGAAATTATTATATAGAATTCCAAAAATCCAGTTTATAATTTTTGGTATGGTTTTGAAGGATGAGTTATGTTTTATTCTACACAGGTCCTTAGTGTATGTTGTGACACTCTGAAGAACCAACCAGTCATTAGAGGATAGGCCATAGGTTGACAATATACTTTGTGTGTTCAAAGCTTGTTGGTTTTCAGTACATTGCAACCAACAAAATAGATTATTATTTTCCCATAAATCAAAAATCTCTCTGTGTTTTAGCAGGAAAATCCCTTGTAATAGTAAATGGTATTAAACATCTATGCCACAGTTTTATATCTAAATTTGTGTTAATAAATTTTCTAAACACATCAAAAATATTGTTTATTAGTGTTAGTTTAGTTAATTTTGTTGTACCATACTATACGTTTAAACTTAAATAGTGCCATATCTTCATAATCCCTTTTCTTAACAGCCCTTAGGCTCTGCAACTCTGATAATATTAATCTTGATCCAAGACCTGCAGCTGACCTTAACTTATTCACCCAGCAACTCATCCCAGCATCTATACTAAAGGAATTCACATCAGTCACATAAACATCCAAAGCATTACCAGTAAATGGGACCCACATGAAGCACAGATTAAAATACATTCACCTGACATAACTTGCATCCCTGAGTCCTGGCAAAAAAAAAACAAAGACAATCACTAACCCCAGTCTACATTCAGCCTAATTATTCCATTTATATTAATAACAGACCAGGAAAAACAACCAGAGAAGAAGTCATAAACAACATCACAAATTCAAATCTACCCTCCTTGGTCAAACCACCAGTTTTCATAAAGATAACTGCAACTGAATTTTAGCCCAACTTCAAATCAGCAACTCGTTAAAGATAAATATTGGCTAAACTTATCTCCTTTCCCCACTAACCGTACCATAATGGAGAAGGTTCTAGAGATTATTTCTTATACAAGACTTCAACCTAGACCTATTGGGTCTCAAGAGGCCCAGATTGCCAAGCTTATCACCCAACTTAATCTCTTCCAACTTGTATCATCTCCTACCAGATACAATCCACAAACTAATAATCATGCACTACTAGACCTGGTTATAAGTAATAACCTACAAAAAATACAAGGGATGTACACACACCACCAAACTCCCTTAGTGACCATTGCATAATTATTTCAGTCATTTTCTTCAAGTCATCTTAACCCCAATTCAATATGATTTAATCCTGGAATTTCACAAATTCAAAAGTAAAATAATTAAAACCTGTACTAAAATCTACAGGCTAATCCTCACTTTATCAGTGAATCATTGCAAATAATTCCTTGGTATTACTTAGAAATACATTAAATCACATGCACAGAGGGCCTATATACAGAAAGGCATAATAATGTGGCAAGACTGTTTCACTGGGATTGTGCCACTGTTACAATATAGAAATAGCTGAGAAGCATTGAAAACCTGAGCCACAAAGCATTATAGAGAATGATGATTTATATCACATGGGATCACCCATTACCAAAAGCTCAAAAATAGATGTGAGAAAACCAGACAGAGTAGCCCAAGAAAAAAAGACAAAAGTAGGACTGATCACTGAAATTGCTACACCCAGTGAGTGCAGTGTCTTACATACAGAGGGGACAGAAAGTTGTAAAATACCTAGATGTGTAGGCAGAAATGAGGACAGTTCCAACAGTAGTAGGAGCAGTGGGTCTCATAAAAAAGAATTTACAGTCTTATTTAGATATGCTACTGATACATTGTAACTCCATATGCTACTGATACATTGTAACTCCATATGCTACTGATACATTGTAGCTCTATATGAACTGCAGGAGCCAGTACAGTCTTATTTAGTTATGCTAACAATACATTTAATGCCATATGAATTGTAGAAGGAGTCAGTTCTGGGCACTTAGCTGGTGCTTGCAAACAGCACCTCTGGCTAATATCAAAGACTGAAACAGTACTAATTTCGTGAACATTAATAACACTTTGACAGGAATGGGGTCCATTCCTGTCATGATATTAGAAACTCAAAAGACTTGGATAAATTAAACCAGCAAAATCTTCCCAGTCAAAAGGTGAGTGGAAATAATACTATTCCCTAACTACTCCCAAACAAAACTAATAAAATGGGTAATAGTATGATACAACTTTTCAAAGAACATATCTTAAAAGTTAGCACCAATCCACTACCAACCAAGTCTCTCTAAACTCCTTTATTAAAGTTTCTTACTTCTCAAATGACTTCCTGCCCACATTCTGCTTCAAATAGACCAATATTTAGAGAGGCACAGTTTAAAATGGAAAATAAACACAATCCTAGCATTTACTCTCTCTGCACTCTTACTTCTCGAAATTAGCAGCAAGGGGTATCAGTAAACATCTCATCTACCTATTCAACTTACCCAACAACACAAAGCATGTAAACAATTCAAGCACTTACTAATAAATGCACTCTTAAAGATACACCCTCCTCTGGCTCTCAGGGCTAAAGACCTGTCTTTATCCTATGCTCAGTTACGAAACTCTTCAAAATGTCCTCTACAACCAAATGATTAATCATATCAATAATTGCAAAATACAAGCCTACAACATCACTTCTGGTTAAGACACAATTACCCTCAATGCTACCAATACTATATAAACAAGCATGGAGGAGGGTCACCTATGTGCTGGCATATTTATTTATCTAAAAAGGATTTTAAAGGAGTTGACCATAAGTTTCTCATTCATAAACTGCATAGATTAAATTTCAACTCAAGGGTTACTTCCTGGCTATTTAACTATGTCTCCAACATGACCTTCAACAACATAAACATGAATCCACTTCCCTCCACTGACACTCTTGCCTCAAGGAGGCCCACAGGGCTTTATACTTGGACCCAAGTTGTTCTCATATTTTATCAACAAAATAGCATCCGCTATCTGCTCCCTAACAAGATATAGTGAGGACATTTTCATCTACCAGTCAGCTTCCAACTTTCAAGAAATCAAAGCAACCCTTCAGAAGGAGTTCTCTTCCATCTGTGACTATTTCATCAAAAATAAATTACAAATGAACCCAACTAAATCAGCGGTATTGCTTCTCAGGATCCTATAAATTTCAGGAACAATCCCACTGTTAACATTATTAACAATAATATGAAGAATCTTTCACTAATCTTTACTACACACACTCTCATTGAAGAGAAGGTTCTCACTCAGCTAAATACCTGATACACTGTCTCCAGCCATCTCACCACTAAAGCCAGATCCATGTTTGTCAAAGTAGTGCTCATCTCCAGACTTAATGAATTACCTCCTCTTGCTAAAAAATCAGCACACAACTCTAACTTGCTGCAGACTAAAACAGATAAAATATCCATCCAGCCATTACCCCTTCTTCCCATTTTTTCATATAGAGTCTTGGTGTCATTTCAGCTGTGACAATCATCTAGAGCCAATGTTCACACTGGTCAGGTGGCCAGTCCTGCCATGGTTGTTCTTCCACACCACACAGTTGCATGCACATTAACACCTATAGCCAGTTTTGAGTGTCCAATCAACCCACTGCATGTATGTGGAATATTGGATATAATCAAAGCACTCAGAGAAAGTCCATGGGGACACAGGGAGGATATGCAGACTGTTCACAGAAAGCACCCCAGCTGAGAATTGAACCAGAAAACCTCTTGCTTTGACACAATAACACTACCTGCCATGCCAGTGTACCAGCCTACTTCAATAAATAAAATATGTCATTGCATTACTCTTGTGGCACAGTATGAATACAACTGCACAAAGCTAAACAAGGCCAAAAGGTTTCCTATCTGTGTCAAAGCTATCTTTCGCCTATGCTACCTCACTCAATAGGTACTCTAGAACAAGTTTTGCCCCTTGTTATATCAGAAACTGCCAGTAAAAACACTCTGCTTATGTTCTATAGGATGACTATGATGGGTTTACTGCCTTGACTAGGACTCATTTAGTTGGCAATAAGGGCTCACTAGTTCCAGCTAACTAGAATAATATACCCATCCATCTTTAGACCTGAGGTTGGGTTCTACCCTCTGCTTGCGTCCTCTTTTCATCTCTGTCCTACACTCCCATTTCTAACCTTTGAGCTAGTCAAAAACAGATAAACATACTACAGATATGCTGACAATGGGCTTATAATCCAAAGTCATCTTTCTGTGATCATACGTGTTACAACAGTTGGCAGGGTGCAGCGGCAATGGGAAGACATCCAATGAGAAATGGCATTTCACATTGTATAGTAAAAAGTAAGAAAACCTTTGTCGCCCACTATGGATATTACCATGGGCTCTGCAAATAAATGAGCTAAGCATTGCTGTATATCACCAAATTATTTTTTTACTGCGTCAGTACACTAGTTGGGACAGCAACTCCCCTGAGGGTTGTATGCTGTTCTGCAATATTGGGTTTGCAGTCTGTACATCTGCTACTTTTCCATGATTTATGTCCCCTTTTAGACTGGCATGGTAATATGGCAATTAGCACAGAGGATTAAGGCTGTGAGTTACAGTTCCTGTGGTACAGAGTTGCATTTTCTCAGCCTTTACTTACTTAATGTGTGACCCTGAGCAAGTCACTTAACCAGACATTGTTTCTGGGTCATCCCTGAAAAGGAATAGTGTGTCCAGCGGGCCTTCCTGGTTGACAAATGGATGTTATTAAACTTGCCTAAACCTCAATGACCTCCAAAATGCAACAGAGGGACAAAGCACCCTTATTAAGTTAAGCCTACCTCCTCACATTGCACAAGGAGTCCCAAAGCCATAGATGCTGAGTCCATAAGGCCGGCATTGACTCACCCTAGCATTCTAGTTATAGGTGACTCCATTGTAAGAAATACAGATGCGCCTCTTACCAGGCTGGGCAAGGAAAGACTGATGGTTATTTGTCTGTCTGGGGCCAGGATACTTCAGATAACACATGCACTCAAGTCTTTAAACAGTAAGTATCAGTAAGACTCTGCCATAGTACAGGTATGTGTAGATGACTTAGATGTACCTCCAAGGACAATATGATGAGAGACATGATGGATCTCTCAAACTATGTGTCCCAGCCAGGTATTGGCCTAGCACTGAGCAGCATTCTGCCTTCTCCAATGATGATCCCATAATATGAGAAAAAAATAACTGACTTCAATAATTGGTTATGTTTTGATATAATTCGAAGGGGGCCCATTATTTGTCTTCCTGGGGGGATATGATCGACAGACCACACTGCTTCACCAGGGATGGCCTGCATCTGTCCCCTCTAGGGTTTTGATTATTGACAAAGACATTGTCAGTCCTCACAGTGCCTTTTTAGGCAATGCCAGCCTGATAAACCTACCAACATAAACAAGCAACAAAAGAAAACATGAAGGTGTTACTAATCGATGCAAGAAACTCCAGTCCCTACAAGCCCCTCTTACCCTGGAGAATGTAGACATCTATGTAGTAACTGAGTCATGGTTTAACATGGTGGAAAAAGAACTCCATCTGTGCAGGGCTATAACTCCTTCCACATGTTTAGACCAGCTAATGCCCAAAAGGTAGAGGTTTCTCGGTGCTCATCTAGACGAGGCTCACATCAAGGCTAGCGAAGCAGCAAGATGCTCTAGAGCGTTTTCATGTCCAAATAACCATCAGAAAGGTCTCATACCATATATTAGGTAGCTACAGAGCTTCCTCTATGACAATAAAAGCCACAAGGCCTATCTATGAAATTGGATCCCTCAGTATTAAACCCACCAGTGCTATTTTCCTGGATGATCTAAACTATCCAGCTATAGACTGGGAAACCTACATCACCACTACTGCACAAGCACAGAGATTCCTGGACTTTGTCAATAAAAATGCCCCAGAAGAATTAGTCTGGGTACCACTAGGGAGAGTGCCGCTTGTCCTTACTAACATAGGATCATCTTGCACCAACCGTTGCATATCCTTGTCACTTGTTAGGTCTGACCATAAAGCTATGTCTTTCAACATAAAATTGAAAACAGAGACCCATTCCACCTGATACACATTTAGAAATTTCTAAAGTTAGCTTTCTGAAATGACGCATTGGCAAGTTTCAAATCCCCCCAAACCCAATTAACTCTGCTAAATACATAGAAAGGTACAACACCACACTATACAGGCATGTGCTGTGTAGAAGCAAGCAAATGACAAACCCCAGAAACAAACTCCCTTCTTAGAACCATAGTATCAAAAAGCTTTACAACACAATAAAGAGAATTTTGGCCTAAAGTAAGAACAAGAACTCACAGAATAATACAGCTCTTATGATTGAAACAAACCAACAACTCAGGAGCTTAATAAAATCCACCAAAGCCAAGTTTGAGACAAAAATAGCCACCTAAGCCAAAGACAATCGCAAGGCCTTTTTTAATTATGTTGTAAATCTCAGAAGCATAATGCAGCAATGCACTGAATTGATTGTGATCGATATTACCTACACAGTGGCTAAAGATAAAGCTAACTAACTGGCTGATAAATTCGGCTCAAACAATACTCCTTTCTCCCCTCTGTCTATCCCACAGGATATACATGAAACAGACCTGCCACCAGCTACCACACAAGGCCAAGTACTAAGAGCTCTATCAAAAGCTAAAAATACTTCATTGATGGGTCCTTATAATATTCCCAGCTGCATCTTACAATGGGTCTATATTATAACATCGAAGTCTTACAACTTCGAATGTTATAATATCGAACCCAGTAGAGCGAACGCTGGAAATAGCGAAGCTGCAGAACACTGAATACTTTCCTAGGGAAAATATTCGGTGGGCCATTTCTGCAGCTTTGCTATTTCCTCGACTGTGGAGTGAAGGTTACGGACTGGGTTAAGGTAAGTGTGAGAATAAAGGTGAGTGTGCGAATGGGCATGGGTTAGGTGAGTTAGGATTAGGGCGCTGGTCAGGTAAGTGTGCGATTGTGTGGACGTGAGTGTTAGGGTGGGGTAGGTGAGTTAGGATTAGGGAGCGGGTAAGGTGAGTGTGCGATAGTGAAGGACCTTAGGGTTAGGGTTGGGTTAAGGTAAGTGGATAGCTAGTGGTATATGTATGGTTTAGTGTAGGGTTTTGTGAAGTGTGTGTGGGTGGATTATTTATTTTGGTGTGCCTGTGTTGTGTGTATGTTTGTCAGATCAGCGATTTATTTCCCTGGGAAAATATTCGCTATTCTGACTGTTCGGTTTTCTGGTGTTTCGCTCTACTGGGTTTGATATTATAACATTCGAAGTTGTAAGACTTTGATGTTATAATATAGACCCCTTACAACTACCCCCCACCCCCCACCAAAAAACATTCTTCATTCTCAGCCTCCATTCAGGTTTTGTACCAAGCAAAAGGAAAAGATACAGTGATTCTGCATAATGGAGGACTTTCCACAAACGCACGCAATTACACATCTACAACTCTGACCAGCTGCATATACAAAGCCATGGAAAGACATCATGGAACTAATCAATAAGGACATAGGGAACCTCCAGCTATTTGACTCATCTCAGTTTGGGTCCATCAAGGACAGATCATATTTACTCAGCCTGATGAAATTCTTTGAAAAGGTCATAAAATAAATAGATGAAGGTAAAACATCACACACCACATACCTCAACCTGGTCAAGGGTTTTGACAAGATCCCCCACTCAGGAATAGCAAATAATCTAAATAAACTGGAATAAATTCCTACATCACCCTCTGGATTGCCAACTGGCTCACAGACATGATGCAGGAGATCAAAATAGGGTTTGGTGCTGAGACCTCTCCTGTTTGACATCTACTTCCCTGAAGTAAAAGCCAATACCAAAGGGCTTTAGCTGACTAAGTGTGCAGACTGACTGCAAGCTAGGAGCAGTTATGGTGTCTCATGAGTTAGTCATTCAGCAGGAAGGTTTGGACTGAAACTAAATGACAAAAAATGCATTATCGTAGCCTTTGTGAAGTCATCAACCCCAGGAAATTACCACATTGACAATATGCCTGTGAAAGTGGAATCAGTTGTTTGGGATTTTGGAACTTATGTGGATAGTGATCTAACTTTCAACCAACATGTGTCCACTGGCATAAGAAAATCATTCTATATTACACAGATTATTAACAAAGGGATTACAACTAGATATAGAAGTGTCATTGTTCCACTTAACTCAACCCTTATTAGGCCAATCATTGAGTATAATGCCCCCTTTGGCATGCATCTGTCCAGACATATACAACAATTGGAATGTCTACAGAGATACCTTACTAAAAGGATACAAGGCCTAAACAATATGTCCTATGCTGACCACCTCAAAGCTTTGTCACTATTACACCTCATAGGTTTCCATATGTTCACAGAATGTCTAGATCTCTGTCTCTTATTTTTTGTCTCTTCATCATAAATTCCGTGTTTTTGGGAACTCAGTGAGGATTGAAATCACTGAATAATGAAAGACATTTACGTTTCAAATTTTAGTTCTTTCAAAAAATGCATGCTAATTCAAAACCTGTACATTTAGCAACTCTCCAAATTAATAAGAGCAATATTTGAAATCTATCCCTAGTTTTGGGCCTTTAACCGCTTCCCCACCCACATTATTTTTGTCTTTATCTTTGTCCAGAGTTCTTATAGGTTCATAGGTAGGTACTAGGCTATCTGCCTGAAGGCATTTATAAGTCTAGCCAGCATGTGTTGGCTTTCGCCGCCCCCTTAGATTAGTTCCCTGTGCCTTTGTCCAGTAGAGTCACTGAAGTGATCTTCAGGGTAAACTTTCTGTTTCCCATCCACTCGTCAAGGTTTCTTTTGAAGAGTGTTAGCAAGGAGCTCTGCCTAATGTAGACTGGAATCTTGTTCCAAAGCATGGGAAGTCTCTGGAATAGGAATCTATCCCTCCAGCACGTCCTAGTTATTGTTGTGGTGAGGTTAAGATCCCTAGACCGTGTGGCTCGAGGGGATAATGTTTTCTTTAGGTGGAGCATGTCCATCAATTCTGGGTTGGACATGGCCTTGTATGTCAGGCAGAGATCACTTCTGAGTTGGCGGTATGCAACCCAGTACAGCTGGAGTTTCTTCAGTCGAGCTGCATAGGACATCTGTTTGAGGCCAGTGATCCTCTTGGTGAGGTACTTCTGTGGTCTTTCCAGCTGTTGCAGGTGTCTTGTAAGGTACATCCCAAATGGGGATGCTAAGAAATTGAGAAGTATTTATTTTTTGGAATCCTGCCAACTGCTAAGAGATAACCTGTGTCAGGGATACATGTATATCTCACAGAGAATATCACTACTTTAGAACAGATTCCTCATCCACATGAAACAAAGCAAATTCCTGCCCATATTCAAGCACAACTTGAATCTATGTATGTGTAATAGAAAATTTAGCCCAATACTGCCTCCTCTACAATTAATGGACAGAAACAGCTTTATTCCATTCATGAGGCCCGTCAAATTATCTATGGTTTGATCCCAGTTATTCTTATTAGGGCTAATATATAAACCTTGACCATGGGATAAGTAAGGCCAATCTAACACCAAATGGGATAGGTTAATTCAAACACCTAAAGGGAAATTGGCTAGGCTTAAAATGGCCTGCAAAGGCAGCTAGCCTGGCACTTACCTGTGAATCCATAACTGCTTCATTGGCTCCTCTTGATAGGAGAATATCAGTAGGAACGTCTTGGGCTCAGTTCTCTTAAGAGCGGTCTTTCTTTTCTTGCTATCAGTCTGCACACATGCAACATTTACCTAATATGCATGTGTTTTATGAACTGTTGTAGCCTGGCTATTTCACTGGTTCCACCTGCTAGGGAACTTTAAATATAGTGGCATTAGGCCTGAACTGATGAGTCATCTCCCTTTAAGGTACCATATTATCCTCTTTTAATTTCATTAACTTTATATTACTGGTTCACTGCTCACACTCTGAAGTTGTCAGGACTGGTGCAGGTTGGTACATTGTGTTACTTTACTGTATCCCACCTCTGCCTCTGCTGTGTATGTTTCACATTTGTCTATATTCATGCACTGTCATTGTCACCCTGCTTTGTTGTGCATCTCCCTTTGCACTTTCCTGTCCTTCTCTGTGGTTTCTTTAGCTCTAGTGAAACCTCTACTCCATTCTTAGCCATACAGAATATTTCCATTTTGTGGAACATTTCCCTTACATTATATTGCTTCACATTACATCAACATTGTTATTTTGCATTTTGTGGAACATTTCCCTTACATTATATTGCTTCACATTACATCAACATTGTCTACATTATTTTCCCATCTGTGCACACAATGTTGCAATAACTACCAGAAGTAATCCTGCACATTCAATGTTTACATCAGCGTTTCATACATTAATCTGGCTACAAGGTGACCTAACATGATCTGGTGATGGGTCTGTGCTGCGACGGCTGTGACAAAGAGATATGTGCAATGGCCTGGCTGCATGCATATAGGTATTAAGCATTGAAGCTTATCTCACACATAATGTAAATAGTGACAGCTTTACTGTGATCACTGATGCTGCATTTACGAATCTCTGGAAATGTGAGGAAGTTTTTTTTTCCATAAGGCATCCTTGCTGCTTGGACCTACCTTCCTGTAAAAGAATATGCAAAAACTAAAAAAAAGGCAGAAATTAGACACAAAAAAAAAAAAATTATTATATAGCCGGGAAAAATAAAATGGAATAAATATTCAGGTGGGATCAGTAGATTGTTCACGTGGCATAAAAAATGTGACCCGGTGGGCTGTCTGTTCTTTATGGGGTATCCGTGGAGGAGTGAGTATGGGCAAACCATAAGGGTGTTTAAAATATTTTGTACTTCTCTTGAGTTAGAAAAAATGGTTATTTCATTAAAAGATCAACTGCAGCTGTACGCCATGTGGCTCTTTACTCCCTACATCCTGTCTTGTTGAACTATTACAGGCATTTACATGACTGTTATTAACCACTGCTGAAAACAGATCACAGTACACAATTCCGCAACTTGTCTTTGCTAACACAGCTCAATTAATGTCCAAGAGGCTTATTCCCCAAAGGCTGTTGTGTTACTTGGAAGTATCAAAAAGCAACAGGTCCCACACAAGTTTTAACATATAATGGCTTCCAGGAAGCACTGCTTAAGGCAAGGATTTGTAACTTGATAAAATCAAACATCAGCAACATTTATTTTCATGGTCTTGCTGGTGGTTACCACCTTGTCTGAAGTTTTAGAACATATTTTTCATACTGTTTGTAAAGGTATAAAGAAAATGTATCCAGTTATTTTAAACCTTTTTATACTAAAATCAGGTATCCTTATATTTAAATCCGACTCATTTGCTGATGGTAAACACATTAAGATATTTCATTTTCAATTTAAAATTTGCTTATGTTCAAGCTCTGATTTCTCCATATTATAATCCCATAGTTTTGCAACAGCAAATTGTAGCTGTGTAAGAAGCATTTAGCTGTCTGAAGCCTAAAAATAGGTCATTTTTTATGGCTACTGCTAACTACTAGTGCAAGGAAAGAACATCACAATTACGAAGTCCAGAAGGGCAAATTAAGTTTGTCACTAAAATTATTCTTTCTCAGTTTCAGAGGCCCAATTACAGAGTGAAACATTTCTCTGCAGTTAGAACTAATGTTCATTCCGATGTCATTCCAGCCATACTCTGTAATCAGAGCAAGTAAAACTGAGTCACATAAATTGTTAGCACATATAGATGGCCCACCCAACATAGTCTACTGTAATCTTGCTGTACATAGGACATCTATTGCTTTTTTTGATACAATTTTGTTGCAGTTCTGTTGTCACAATTATTTGCTGGCAGCATTTGTTATCAGAATTTGCATTGTACACCTATGCAAGCAAGAATAAAGTTTTCTGACATTTCTCAAAAGACTGGAACATGGTTTAAGGCCTTGCCAAGTGAACATTACCTGATTTGTACAGCACACCGATGATGAACGCATACTGAAATCCCTTGGAAACCACACAATCTGGGCAGCACATTAATGCCATTATTGTGATGTTTATATTCATGTGTTTATTTTGGCAGTACCTGTTTGTGCATCCTGTCATTTTTGTTCTTTCAAGAAAGGCCTTCATGTCTAGCTCTGACTCTCTCTCTTTCCCTGAATGTCTGTCTGTTGGAAAGCCTCTCTGTCTCACTCTCTCATTTTATGCTGGACTTCACTATCTGCTCAGTTCAGGGGTTCCTATGGTCTGTCTCCTTCATGTCTAGCTCTGACTCTCTCTCTTTCCCTTAATGTCTGTCTGTTGGAAAGCCTCTCTGTCTCACTCTCTCATTTTATGCTGGACTTCACTATCTGCTCAGTTCAGGGGTTCCTATGGTCTGTCTTCTTTTGTAGTCACCTGCTTAAGTATTTGGATTATCAAGTGTGCTGTCTAGGTGGTGGTTATTGTTTCTTATCTATCTGTGTATCATGTTGCAGAAATGAGTTCTCTTCACTGGGAAGGTGGCTCACTTTCTGAGGCAGAATTAGACATTTGACATTCCAGGAGGCTCTCATTGTGTGTCTGCTACTCTTTCATTGTCATAGAACTCAGCTGAGGTGGTTTGAGCATCCTGTAAGGATGTCCCCTGAGCATTTCCAGTAGGAGGTAAACCAGAGATGCCAGAATGACTCACAACATAGTGGAGGACTTATATTTCTCATCTTGCCTGAAATGCCTTGGGACCCCACAAGATGAGCTGTAGACCATTACTGGGTATAGGGAATCCTGGTCTACCATTGTTACCACTGCAACCCTCACTCAGTCAATCAATCGATCAATCAATCAATCAGTCTATGCAGTGCTTTTATTTACTTGCAGTACTACTTATTTTATTGCTGTGTACATTTTGATCACTTAAGGTCATGACCTGTTAACTACCTACATACTACTGGTGCCATTTGATTTTCATGACCTCCACTTGTATGTTTTGTGACTCTGAGAAAGTCATATGATCACATTGTGTGGATCCGTGGGTGTAATTTATGGCATCATGGAAACAGGCACTGATGCCAGATCTACCTTCTTTTGATAACAGAAAACTAAAGGATAAAAAGTAACAGTAAATTAACTTTTTTCCTAAAGGGTACCTGAAAGGAACACTGACTTTCTGAACATTCGGTGCTCTTCAGTTTATAAATAAGTAAATCAGTTACTACATAAATTCATCTTCAAAATGAACATCATTTTTCAGTCTGTCTTCACACAAAATACAAATCTATATTATTTTCTTCAAAATTGCTTGACCCAATGTAGAAATGCTTGGTGCAGCACTAGAAAAGCTACAGCAAAAAAGTCATATGCTGGAACATTTTCTATGCTGTGCCGTTACATGTTACATCATAGAGTGGCTGTAAATGAAAAATAAATTCTTCTTTGCAGGTGGCATGAGTATTTATATCAAGTGTGATATGAATGGGATGAAGACAAAATCAGAAAGTAATTAGTAAGGATGATGAAGCGGGTGGCATTACAATAATGTAAAAAAACAGCAAAGCACCTGTGGAAATGAATACCCACGAAAAAGCATAACAGTAAAATACTTGTGGAAATGAATACCCACAAACAAGCATTGAATGGTATGGACTATATCTAATACAGCACTGACACTGACTGCAGTAGCTCAACTGGTAGCACATTTGCCTTTCATGATGGAAGGTTAGAAGATGCTGGGTTCTATTCCATCACTGGGTGCTTGGATTATTTGTCCATTACTGACACAGCAGTGTAGCATAAGGAGGGTACTGTACCCCTGAGTGTGCCAACCTTTGGATTAAATTGAGGTTCCATCTGCTTGAGTATTTGGCAGCACAGCTGAATGTAAAAGATCCAGTGGTGCTTATCCAAAAGAGTACAGATTCCATATTAAATAAGATTATGTTTACACACACACACACACACACACACACATATATAACTATATCTATCTTTATTGGATATGTTAAATTTCATCATACATCAATGAGTCTTTTTGCAAATACAACTGGTCATCTGGTTAAATAGTTGAAGGCAGCATTTGTTGAAGTAGTAAATGTCAACTGTAAAGTAAGTGAGTTTGGTGAGTAATGCCAACATTTTAATTTGTAACACAAGTTTCAGCATTCTGGTTGAGTGTATGTGAGAGTGTTTGCAGGTTAGAGTTGGAGCAATGATTATGTCAGGGGACAGATATGTTTGAACTGTGTGTGTGTGTGTGTGTGTGTGTGTGTGTGTGTGTGTGTGTGTGTGTGTGTGTGTGTGTGTGTGTGTGTGTGTGTGTGTGTGTGTGTGTGAAGGTTAAAGAAATCTATTGTGTGACAGTATCCAACCAATCCTGGGATAAATAGTAAGAAATTATGGAACAGTCTCCTACTGTATGCAACAGAGGGATAAGTGTCTGAGCAGTGTGAACCCGAATGAGTGGAGTTAAATACAATGGCACTTTGTATTTCTTTTGTTGCAATTTCATATTCTCATACTAACAGATACATTGGAGGTTTGGTCCCTGGACCCTGCCATAAATAGGCTTGGGCATTCTTGTTTGCAAACTAAGAAAAATAAAATACAAATTTGAAAGGGAGGAATGAATAAGAGGGAGGTTGGCACTGCATGGATAAGTGTGACTAAAGATTTAAGAAAAGCCAATGGAATGGACAGAAAGGAGATGAAAGGGCTTTGACGGTTAGAGACAGGTTGCAATATTTGATGAATCAATGTATTTATTTGTGTTGACAAAGTAAACCCTCCCATCACAAATGCTCTCAAGGGTGACCTGAGGGAATTGTCTGTTTAAGTGTCTTGCTTACAGTCATACGGTAGCCAGAAGGAGCATGTGGGACTGAAACCCTCAACTACAGGCAGAAGATCATTCCCCATAAATTAACAGAGGAAACTAAGGGAGGGGTAGAGGGAAGAGCGGGGCTTTAGTATGGGTGGCAATTACACTGACTGACACAGAAGGGGCAAATCAACCCATGCTGACTGCATCAAGGAAAAGAAATCATGATAAACAACATAGAATAGTGTGTGTGGAGACAACTAATCCAAGAGGGCAGACAACTTTATACAGGAAAACCGATTAGGAAGATTGCAATGACACAACAGGTGTTACAGGTGTTACAGGCATTACAGGTGTTACAGATCCTGGAAACAACAGGTGTAGCACTTAAATTATAATCCAAACAACAGTTGTAGACAGCAGGAGGCCAGAACAATAATGGACTGAGGGAAAATTTGGGAAGCTTAAGGCCTGTATGTGAGTAGATGGGACTAGAACACCGATCAGCAGGCCCTAATCAACCAAATCCAAGTGACCAAGGTGCCATTCAGATAATGAACTTTATTCACATAGAGCCTACTATCCAGGTTCCTAATAATAATAATAATAATAATATTAATCCAAAACTTCAGACAGTTGTGCCCATAGAATGTGCTCCTCACACCAATTTCTGGCTAACAGACCACCCTATTATACTATTGTTTCAACAAAAACATATAATTCAAATGAGCACTTTACATGAAACACTGCCCAGGTGATACATGCACACTATGTAGGTCATGGAAATAAACTAAGTTAACTAAATAACAGCATTTATGAATCAGAGCTGTCAGAAAACAAAAACATGCCTTGGCTACTCATACATCTGAATACACTGATTAGAAAAAGTTAAAGTAGGATGTAAAGGGTGACAAAATATTTTGGAATGCAGATTTTACGGGATATCACAAAATTTGGTTTAAATTGCACTATTAATTTTAAATGCCAATTAAAAAGTAAGTCTCTTCATAGGTATTTACTAGGCTAATGACTACAAGGTCCTTTTTAAGCCTAGCCATGCATCCCACATTTCTGACAAGTTCTGGTACCCATGATAAGTGTAAGCAGGGGCCTGGGAGATGAACCATTTACAGGTTGCCTGTGTCCATTAGAGACATAGGTGCTAAACCAGGGATGAATTTCTTGTGCTCATCCAATTGTACAAGTTACTCTTGAATTGGGTTTGGGAGGAACTCTGCTTCAGATGGATGGGGAGCCTATTCCAGAGAAGGTGTAGTCTATTGGATACATACCTGTCTCTCCAGCAGGTCCTATTTATATCGCAGGCAAAGTTTAAGTCTTTAGAATGGGTAATTGTGCTGCTGTATGTTTTGCATATATGCAGGAGGTCAATCAGAGTGGGGTCTGATAATGCCTTTTATGCCATGCATTGATCTCACTTCAACAGCCAGTAGAAGACAGAATACAAGGACATGGCCTTGAGGTGGTCTGCATATGACATTTTACTTATGCCCTGTATTCTTTTAGTGAGGAACCTCTGTGGATGTTCCATTTGTTGGATATGCCTGGTTAGGTACATACCAAAGGTGCCATTGTACTCAATGGTAGGTCTAATTAATGCTGAATACAGTGAAACAATGACTTCCTTGGACCTTGATGTCATACCATTGTTTATAACTTGAGCAACATAGAATGATTTCCTCACTACTGTAGACACATTGACAGTCAAATGCTAGACTAAGAATGATTTCCTCACTACTGTAGACACATTGACAGTCAAATGCTAGACTACTGTCTGTATGTGTCCCTAAGTCCCCGACTACTGGGTCAACTCTTAGGGGTGTGTTGTCAATATGATAGTTACCAGGGATGGATGAGACTTCCCATTTCTTGGCATTTAGTGCTGGTCCATGGCTCCACACCACAAGTCAATCACATTTACCATAAGACTAAAACCTGAAGCATCTTCCAACACCTTGGTTATTTAAAGAGATGAGCTGACTAAATCCAAAATCCCTATCCATATTAATTACCACACTGCTGATACAGAATCATTTACTGCTAAATTCTATGCACATGCAAATAGCTGTTTAAATGTATCAGAAATATATATAATGCCAAATTAAAAAAAATGAACTGCCTAAGGTAGAACCCAAATATAAACAGGCACCAACAGGCTCTAAAGTCAAAGAAATAAAAGTCATTGCATGCAAAAATAAATTTAACTCTCAAATGTCAAAAACACTCTTGTTAATCTAATCAAGGAACTAGTCTGGACCCTTAATAATCAACCAAAGCCAGATACGAGGTAAAATTAGCAACCCAGGTAAAGGATAACCACAAAACTGTCTTTAATTATGTTAGACATCTCAGAAATCATGCCCAGCACGGCAGAGATCTAATAGTAAATGAAAGCATATAATCAGACCCGGTTGACAAAGCCAATCTATTAGTGGACAAACTTATTTTAAATTTCACCTCCCAAATATTCTCCAATCACATACTCACATCTATATGCCCCTTGTATCTCCCAAGAACTCATTCTCAGTCATTCTCAAGGCATTATCTATGGCCAAGAATACTATGTCTGTGGGGCCAGATAACATACCAGGCTGCCTTCTGGTCAGCCTGAAACATGACTTCTCTGATAGCCTACAGAAGCCATTCAGATCAGCCTCAAAGCAGGCTTTGTGCCAGATGATCAGAAGACAGCAACAGTTATTCCCTTGCAGTAAGGTAGAGATTCAAGAGACCCAAGTAATGCTGGCCCCATAAGCCTAACCAGTTTCATCTGTCAGACTATGGAAAGGATCATTATGGAATGAATAAACAAAGATACAGGTAACTTACAGATGCACAACCCAACTCTGTTAGGATTTATCAAGGGCAGGTCTTGCCTACTTAACCTGGTCAACTCCTTAAAAAATGTTACTAAAGCAATAGATGAGGGCAGATCCGTGCACACCATATATTTAGACCTGACAAAGGTGTCTGATACCACCCACATTCACAAATCATAGATAAACTTGCCCACCAAAATGTCCGTTCCTATGTAACTTATTGGTCAGTCCCTATGCAACTCATTGGATATCACACTGGTTCACAAACAGAACCCAGTAAGTTAGAGTAGGTGGGCATCCCTTCCTCCCCCAAAAGGCCAGTCCTTAGCATTCTGTGCCAGGCTTTACTTATGTATTTCTTTATTTACATATATTTGTTTTCCATGGTAAGGCACTGATCCCCATCGACCTTTTCATACTCAACCCTGGAGCAGTTTCAGTTCTTGGACCACACCTGTTTGGCATTTACGTCTCAAAGGTAAAAGGTTATGTTAAGGGGTTGTTGCTGACCAAGTCTGCAGATGATGGCAAACCTGGTATCATTATAAACTCCCCAGAGGACACCAAGAGACTCCAAGAGGGCCTGTCCCAAGCAGCTGGTGTCAAAATCCATGGACTAAAACTAAATGCCAGGAAGTATATAAATTATCATATCTTTGGTAAACATGACACCTCTTGTAACTATTAGATTGACAACACACCCATGCTTTGATCACCATGTCTCTGATGTGTAAGGAAGTCCCTTTTTTTATTGCACAGCTTATATCTAAATGCATTGCATCCAGACCCATGGATGTAATCATTCCACTGTACTTGGGACTCATTAGGCCAATATCTGAGTATAATTCCCTGTTCAATATGGACCTGTCCAAACATTTGTCATAAATGGAATGGCAATGCCTTTTCACTAATCAAGGGCCAGAAATTATCAAAAAGACTATGCAGACCATCTCAAAGCCTTGTCTCTCTCCTCAGTGTCATACAGGCTGTTAACAGGTCACCTCTGCCTTTTATATAAAGCTTCAACAGACCCTATTCTGTTCTATTGCACATTTGTAAGTCCAGGGATTTCATAAACAGCCACTCTAGGGACCTCAGTCTCTTTTGTAAAAGAAATAGAACATAAAGGGATACGTATGTATCAAAGAGAATATCACTTCTATGGAACTGTCTTCCACTCAGCATAAAGCAAAGTACTTCTTTCACTCTGTTCAAAAGTAATTTGGATGAATGGATGGGTAACCACAAATTCAGTCACTGGTTTAGCACCTCTGTACCTCATGGATAGGAGAAACATGTACATGTCCCAACATATCCTTGTTTTGGCTGTATCTTAAATACTTAAAAAGTACATGCCAAACTGGAATCACTCTACCATATCAAACCGTTTCTTACCAACACCACAAGATCAGCCATTGCTCGCTCCTAGCTTCTATCCACCCTACTTTATGCATCTCCCATTCTGACTAATCTCAACAAAACTGAACTAAGCAAAATGGAAGCCTGCTATAACAGAATTGCCCGCTTTGCTGCAAATTGCTCATATAGAACTCATCACTGTACTGCTTTAGCCAGCTCCACTGGCTTGAACTGCCCAACCTCCTAACCTACAATCAGCTCTGCCTCTGTCATTCTATTACCTCCCCATTAAGTGTCCTGCCCTCAGAAACCTAGTACAACATCACTCCGCCAAAAGGCCTCTTAGATCATCAAACAAACTACTACTAGAAGTCACCAACAGCTACAATAGCTTTGGAGATGCACTATATAGTAGTTCAGTGGCTAAAAAATGGAACTCTGTCCCCACTAGCATTCAAAACACATTGTCCAAAGCCTCCTTTAAAAACCTCATCAGGCAACATCTCAAGCAAAGTTGGCAGTGCCATGATTGCTCCCCAGGCTAGTGAAAGCAGATAAGGTACACATACTAAACTTAGAGTACTTGATAATAGTTTTCACTCTTACTCACAAACACTGGCTAATGTACAATGTATGTACTGTACCTGTGTACTATGTATGTACTGTACCTGTGTACAATGTATGTACTGTACCTATGTACTATGTACAGCATGTATTAATTACCTTTATTTTTAAATTAATGTTTTCTTGTTTGTTTTCTCCACTGTAACTGCTGATGTGCTGCATACCACTGTAAAATATGTCTATTGTAATTTGTGTGTATACTGATCATGTCTAAATATCTAAATGTATCTGTAATTATTTTTCTGTGTGGAGCTTTCCTCCCCGGGCCTCTGCTGAAAAAGGGCCTTTTCGTTTCAGATAGATACCCCAGTTAACAAATGTAAAATAAAATAAAATAAATAAATAAAATTTGGATTATTTGTAAAAAAATATATAATGGCTAAAACCTACTGTGGTAATGGAAGGTTATGCTTCATAAGATCCTGACAGATCAAGTCTAGTAAGTACTAGGCTATCACTCTGCAGATTGTTACAAGCCTAGCTAATTGCTCAAGGTCAGAATCAAACCATGTATCTTGCTCATGTCAGGCGAAGACCTTAACCATTATACCACTAAATACAAAACTTACCTTCGGATTCATAAAGAATCATACTGTGGGCACTGAGAACTGTGGCCAAAAGGAGATGTTTCTGTGATCATGGAAAATGCATTCAGAGACACATTAGCCGCAATGAGGAAAGGCCTCATTATTGGATAATTTGCATATCTCTGTTATTGGCTAATTTGCTTATCTCTGAATTGCATTGGCAAAGGGCCCTCCCTCACATCACATTCATTCATTCTCCAACACATACATACATTCATACACACACAAGCACGCGTGCGCATACACACACACATGAGCGAGTGCGTGCGTGCACACTGCCATCCCTCATACCTATCCCTGAGTTGGCAGAACACCCCTGATGTACCCTTGCATCCCTCCCCCTGCACCTTATAAATCACAGATGAATTCAGTCAGCCAATAATGCCAGACATTGGAGTTTTATTCTTCCTCTTGTTCAGATGTTGTATCATGATGCCACACCAGATGCTCTAATAACTTTATAAGTGACTCAAAGTCCTTCCTCCTGACTTTGTCCAGAAGTCGTCAGCACACCGATTCATAAGTATGGCAGACCCCAAACAAACACACCCCCATCCTTCAACTGTCCCTGATTTTGCCTCTGCTCAGTTCTTTTTAACTCAGAGATTATTAGCAACAGTCAATAATGCCAGACATTAAGACGTTCATGCTTCTTATAGCTCAGAAAATAAAATACTACTCAAGCTCTCCTCAGTCAGCATAGAACACCACAGGTCTGGATTGTTAATGACTTGATTTCTATGCCAAGGGTACAGTGTTTGAAGCTTTTCCCCTTTCTAAATTAACTTTATTCAGTGACTGAAGGTAATATGGAAAGAGTAACCCCCCCCCCCCCCAATGCTGGGTTGTAATGAGAGGAATGCAGCTCTGTTTTGTCAAAGTGCTGTTCTTTACATCAAGGTTATAGGGTTTGAAGCCTTTTTTTTTTTCACTTGTATTTTTATGAATTTTGGTAACTGAAATAACAGTCCTCATGTCTGGTGTTACTACAGAGAACTAAAGTTCTGCTCCCTGTGCCAAGGATACAGAGTTCAAAGCCTTTTAACTTTTTTAAGTGACTAAGAGTATAACATTTATAGAGTATCTCTAGTGTCTAGTGCTCCCCATACATCTTTTGTGGTGCAAAAGTGTTGTTCTGTTAACATGTTAAGTGACTGTAGGGTAATATATACAGAGTATCTCTAGTGTTTACCATTCCCCCTGTCCACACATCCTTTGTGCAGTAAAACTATTCTATTGAATTTTTAAGTGTGCTTAGAGTAATATTTAAAATTTCTAGACATCTAGTATACCCCCCCCCCGAGTATTGTATGATTTGTTCATTAGTTTAAGGGAGTTTAGAAGTATGACAGTCCTATACACACACACACACACACACACACACACACACACACACACACACACACACACACACACACACACACACACACACACACACACACACGCGCACACATACATAAGGAGATCCCTCAACCCAATTACACTCGCAGACACACACAATCACTCACCCAACATACACATACACCTACCACACCTACTCTCTTAACTACCCTTTCTACTCTAACCACCCAGGCAGACACACAGTCGCACATTTACACTCACCTGAGATCACTCGTCAATCTACATACACTCATGCAAGTAGTTTCACACATACACACACCCAACACCACTACCTGACTGCTAAACCCCCGGCAAGCTTTTACCTCTAACATGATTTCACCTACTGACAGTAGTCGGTGACTCTGAACTTTTGGCCAAGTAAATTAACTCAGTCAGCTGACATAACTTATACAGGCAAGTCAGTCTTTGAATCACTCTGCTGTGTAAATGCCTTACCTCTGGCATTTCCAGGGAAGAACTCATGGCCAATTAGCAAAGGCTGCTCCCCCAAAATGCCTCATTAGCATACAACTATATATGTAGCATATAGCTTAGCCAAAGAGACTGCCCACCACAGTTATTTTAAAGACCACGTAGGATGATTGCATTGGGCCTGTCTTTGAATCAGTGAAGGGGCCATGGCCATCTGTAGCACCCTGTGTTAGGGCTTACCACTGGTGGTAGACCTATTTTGCTCTGAGTTTCTACAATGTCGCACATGTTCCCTATGTCAGTTTGCCATTTTTATACCTCAAAATGCATTGCAATAATCATTACATAAATTATATTGATGAAGAAGAAAAAAACGAAGATGCTGACAGATCAATGCCTAGCTAATATATGTCTGCTACTGTCTTTCACGATACATATAGCTATGTTAGGCAAGTTCAGAGCAAGTGGAAAGAAAGTCATTGCTGGCCAGCAGTAATGTTCTAAAGATACTTTTGTCTAACCTGGGTGGTGTGATGGCTGCACTCCTGGAAAGTTTTTCTGAATGTATATTTAGATTGTTAATATTACTTCATGGTTTGTACTGCGGTGGTGGTGCTGTGATAGCGTTGTCGCCTCACAGTAAGACGTCCGGTTCGATTCTCAGCTAAAGCATCTTTTGTGTGGAGACATGCGTGAATGGGCGTGCCTTCGTTGAAGGTTGTGCGTCAGAGCTGACAACTCGGCACGTAAAAATCTACTGCCAATCATTAGCAGAGCGGAGTTCCGCTGTGGCGACCCCTAACCGGGAAAAGCCGAAAGACAAACAACAACAATATTTCTTCATGGCTTGCAGTGTGTTAAATCTTTTTCCCACTAGCACCCTATTCCATGATATCCTACCTACATTCCAAAAAGCTATATTAGGTAATTTGTTTGCATATTTTATGGCAGTGCATAGGCAGTTACATTTGGCATGACATTCCAAAGGTTTAATGACCTTTGGGCCTCAAACTATAATCTGCAGTGTACTAAAAACTGGGTACTAGAGGGCAGGGGGGTTATTACTTACTTTATCACATTTAAATCACAGTTAAATTATAAATTATAGCTACTGTAATCTGTCTAGACTCATGCTCTAAACTGTTGCCACTCTCGCATTTTAACTATGGAAATAGCTCAGACGTACCATGGTAGTATGTCTCTGACAGATGGCTCCTATGAGCCAAACTGGTTTTATGACTGCTAATGAATGTGATTAATTTAACAGACACCCAAAGTGTATGTGTGTGTAGACATATGCAATTTGTTTAATGCACGTGTAAGCAGGTATATGTGTGCGTGTGCAAGTGTGAACGTATGCCGTGCCTGTGTTGTGTAGATACATGTGCACATAAGTATTATTTGCCAATATTTACCTATTGGGAATTGTGCTTCAAAGAATGCCTATAAATTGTCAGACTCTTTTTTTATATATTCCAAAATCATTATTCAGAATCTAAATGAATGTTTGTGTAACATAATGTAAAATGTTTTGGGGATTAGAAACAGCATTGCAGAATGTGAACACAGTGCCTATACTAAACATTTATCAGTACAGTTTCATATGCAGTTTAAAATGTGTGGTTTACCTATAAAAATCTTAACATACAATTTCCAATTTCCATAATGAAGTGTCTGTGTGAAACTTTCACGTAAGAGGTACATTGCAGCCACCCTTCTTATTTTACTTCAGAATAAAGTTTCCTTAAAACAGAAATATACTGTTTATCAGGCTTATCTTGTTTGTAAGGTAAGTATTGTTTGGAAAGATTGCAAAGTGTGGGAAGGGAGGTACAAACTCCACAACATGGATTTCTCAAGGTTAAAACCACTCGATATTACAGTCATTTGTTGATCTTAGTGACCTGTGACCAGTGATAGTGTCACCAAAATTATAATTCACTACCTACAAACTGCAACTTACAATATACTAAATAACTCTCTGATAGGCTCGTAAAATGAATATTTAGCACAATCATACTTTAAGTGATTTATACATCAGCGCACTGTTGCCAGGATTCTACTAACTATAAAACTGGTGGCTCTCCACCTTACACTCTAGGAGATTGAATCTTACACACTCTTAGTTATGTCATAATGATGTTATTATTTCCTAAGTACGCTCAACTGTATAACAAAAAAAAAAAAAAAACTCCTGTATTATTTTATCTTGTCAGTGGTATCATTTTGTATATGACTGTATGACTTATCTTACAAATGTGTATCCATTGTATTTTCTGTTATTGGAGCTTTTCTCCCCGGGCCTCTGCTGAAAATGGACCTGTGTCCAGTCGGACCTTCCCGGTAAACAAATGTAAAATAAAAATAAATAAAAATAAAAAAATTAATCAGTTGATTCAGTGATAGAAATCTAGTTAAATACAAGAAAACCTAATTACAGGTAAGATATTGCTAAGGCTGGCAAAAACTTAACTGATTATGTAGGGACCTGGCTGTGAATAAGAAGATGGCAATTAGTCGAAATGATCTGAACAATTTCATCAGATGTTTCTACCATTTCATCTTTCCTTATAACCATCAGTGGTGAATTTGCACAGCTCTGTAATACTGGGCAAGACATCAGCATAAGGAGAAACTCAACAAATCCTATAGCGATATGACAACTGGTTGTATGCGGTCCTGATCGGATAACATACGGGGATGGGGGTCTGCAAATATACAGTTGTCTATTATTTAGTGAATCATGTACCAGGGAAGGAAGAAGTCATCTATGCAGGTAGTCCATACTCAGATTATCATGGCAACACAATGGAAAGAAACCAGATAAAGGGTCTAACTCATTGTGTAAGACTCCTTATTAATCTAAAAGGGTTTTTATAGGCCATTCCAATACATACAAAACCTACTCCAGAGAGCACAGTCTTTACGAATCCTATTGCTATATTATTATAAGTTTGTTTACATTATTACTTTGTATTACATTTTATTCTGTATTACATTTTATCATCTACAGGTTTGCATTGAAGTGCATTCTGTCACTAGTATTTCAAGAGAGATATTGGTGTGTAACATTAGTTAAATCAGTATTTTATATATTTTAACAGCAAGCAAACACTGGGGTGTAATGCTTCTTAGATTTACAAATCGATCCAAATATATAACGTGCTGAAAAGCAACCATCACTCTGATACTTACTTACTTACTTACTATTTTAGTTGTGGTTACATGGTCAACAGGAATGACAGCAGTTTAAATTAGAGAAGGTTATAAACAGGGCAACATTTGTAGAACTTCATGTTCATGATGACTCATGTGAAATTTGGCCCCTGTTAAACTACATTTGCATGGCTCTGTATTACTGAGCAACGTATCATTATGATAAGAAGCTCAATAAAATTTAAATGGGATACGACAAAAAGAAACAAGCATGGCAAAAATCAGGAAGGGCGACGCCCATAAAGATAAAAGCTCTCGCATCAAAGTAAATTGGCAACCAAGAGGGCTAATTAGGTCAAGCAAAACCAACTTTGAGGTTAAGACAGACCGCCTTGTGAAAGATAACCATAAGACCTTTTACAGCCATGTCAGAAACCTCAAGGGCGGCACACAGCAATGTGCTGAACTGGTGGTTAATGGTGCCACATTCACTGATCCTGGCAATATAGCGAACCTATTAGCAGACAAATTCAGTTCCAACTTTACCCACCTCTCAGCCCCAGCCACCTCCCAATAACACCCTCAGACATAATGCTTGCAACTATAACTGGGGATGATCTACTAGTTGTACTGAAGCCAAGAACATGGTCTCAATGGACTCCAATAACATCCTAGGATGACTTCTGAATAGTCTAAAATACAACTTTTCAAGACCCCTAGACTCATTATTTCACTATGGTCTTAAAATAGGCTTTGTGCCACATGAATGCAGGACTGCAAAAGTCATTCCTCTTCATAAGGGAGAACCTTCAACAGATCCTGGAAACTACTGACTCATTAGTTTGACTAGTCTTATCTTATTTGCAAAACCATGGCAAGATTTATCATGGAAATTATCAATAAGGCTATAGGAAACCTCCAGTCACTGGATTCATCCCAGTTTGGCTTTGTCAAAGGAAGGTCATGCTGGTCATGCTGGTAGACTTCTTGGAAATGGTCACTAAGGAAATGGATGATTAGGAAGTGGTACATGCTGCCCACCCAGATCGGTCACTAAGGAAATGGATGATCAGGAAGTGGTACATGCTGCCCACCTAGATCGGTCACTAAGGAAATGGATGATCAGGAAGTGGTACATGCTGCCCACCTAGATCTGACTAGGTCATTTGATATAATAGCCTACTTGGGCATTGTCAAGAAATTTAATAAAGCTAGGTATAAGCACCTTTATAACACACTGAATGGCTAGCTGACCAACTGATAGGACCCAGGAGGTTAGAAATGGTGAGCTATCTATGCCTGGCATACAGGGCATTGTCAGACCCCACTCTGATGGACCTCCTGCATATCCACAAAACAAACAGTACCAAAATTACCCATTCTAAAGACTTAAACCTTGCTTGTGATATAAATAGGACCTGCTGGAGAGATAGATATGTATCCCAGAGACTACTCCGTCTATGGAACAGGCTCCCCATCCATGTGAAGCAGAGTTCCTCCATAACCCAATTCAAGTGCAACTTGGACAATTGGATGGGAAACTGGAAATTCATTCCTGGTTTGGCACCTGTGTCTCTAATGCAAACAGGTAACCTGTAAATGGTTCATCTCCCAGGCCCATGCTTACACTTATCAAGGGTATCAGAACTTTTCAGAGATTTGGAATGCATGGTTAAGTTTAAAAAGGCCCTTGTGGTCATTAGCCTAGTAAACACCTATGAACCTATGATGACTCTATGAGGCCACCTCCACAAAATGGCCACACCACTCCACACCAGTGGAGTTCACCAGGTCTCTGTGCTAGGCCCACTCCTCTTTGGCATAAACTTATAGGATGTCAAAGCCAATGTCAAAGGCCTCTGGCTAACCATGTTCACAGACGATCGCAGACTGGGACAAGTTATTGAAGCCCCCCAGATGAGAACACCCTTCAAGAAGGTCTAATACAGACAAACAGTTGGTGCCAAAGCCATCGCTTACAACTCAGTGTCAAGAAATGTGTTATAGTACCTTTTGAGAAGTCTGCCACCCCTGGTAACTAGATCATCAATAAAACTTCCTAAAAGTTAATTGACTAGTCAGGGATGTGAGATCTCATGTGGATAGTAATGTAGACTTTGACCAACACGTGTCCAAGGTAATAAGAAAATATTTCTCTGCTGCTCAGCTTATAAGCAAGGGCGTGGCACGTTGGTCCAGAGAGGTCATCATACCACTGTACTCAGCTCTAATCAGAACTGACATGTTCAGCAACTGGAACGTCCACAAAGGTTTCTTACAAAAATAATACAGGAATTAAATACTGTGCCCTACATTGACTGCCTGAAAGTCTTGACTCTTTGCACAGTCTCATACATAATTCTGAGAGGTGATCTTTGCCTGGCATACAAGGTATCCCTGGACCCTGTTTTGATGAACCTTTTGTACATCCAGAAAACAAAGAGCATCAGAACTGCTAGAATAAAATACCTAAATTTTTCTTGTAGCATAAATAGGACATATTGGAGAGACAGATATGTTTCTCAAAGAATTCCCATTCTCTGGAAGATGTTCCCTATCCATTTGAAGCAGAGTTGCTCCATATCCCAATTTAAGCGCAACTTGGACCAATGGATGAGTATTCAAAAATACCCCCCCCCACAATCTGGCTCCTTTGTCTCTGATGACCAGAAAGTAAAAAACAAACGTCCAACCATTGAAGAACAATGAAATGATAAGTTTAATAAACAAAACCGCAAAGCTTTCAGATCTTCGCAATCCTTTTTCAATGCACTGAATGCACTGAATGCACTGAATGCATTGAATGCACTGAATGCACTGAATGCTCTGAATGCATTGAATGCACTGAATGCACTGAATTCACTGAATGTACTGAATGTACTGAATGCATTGAAAAAGGATCATGACGATTTTTTTGGTGTCTCTGATGGACAGTAGTGAAAGGATCTTCAGAGGCTCAAGAGTCAGGACACTAAAAATCCAAGCAGATTATTTATTTATATATCTATATACATATATATCTATATCTATCTATATATATATATATATATATATATATATATATATATATGTATATATGTATGTATAAAATAAAGTTTGTGTGTATGTAGACATACATATACTATACTATACAAACACATACACACACACACACACACACACACACACACACACACACACACACACACGCACACACTCTCTCTCTCTCTCTATAGATAGATAGATATATATATATATATATATATATATATATATATATATATACATTCATATTTAGATAAATATATATAGATAGATATAGATATAGATATATATAAATATAAATATAGACAGATAGATATAGATATAGATAAACATAGATATAGATAGATATAGATATAGATAGATATAGATATAGATAGATATAGATATATAAAGATATAGATAGATATAGCTATAGTTATAAATATAGATATAGATATAGATAGATGTAGATATATAGATATAGCTAGATAGATATAGATATAGATACATATAGATATAGATATCCCACCCAGTTCGGGTTTGTGAAAGGCAGATCTTGCCTCCTGAACCTGGTCGTCTTCTTTGAGGCAGTAACTAAAGCCGTAGACAAGGGTACGGTGGTTCACATAGCCTATCTGGACCTCGCCAAGGCTTTCGACACCATCCCCCATTCTGGAATTATAGCTAAACTAAACTCACTAAACTAGGTATAAATTCCTATGTCACAAGATGAGTTGCCAACTGGCTCAGCTGCAGAACCCACACTGTAAAAGTTGCAGACTCCAAATCTGACTTAAAACCAGTGACAAGTGGAGTACCAAAGGGTTCAGTCCTGGGACCTCTCCTGTTTGGTATCTACTTCTCTGAAGTACAGGCTAACACAGAAGGCCTCTGGCTAATGAAGTTTGCAGATGACTGCAAACTAGGAGCTATAGTCAAGTCCCCAAATGATGTGGACATCCTACAGAAGGGCCTCACTGAGACAGATGCCTGGTGTCAGAGCCATGGCCTCAAGTTCAATGTTATCCCCTTTAATAAAAACTCTGTACCCATGAACTACCACATAGACGTCAGTCTACTTAACACCGAATGTGTGATAAGTGATCTTGGGACCCATGTGGACAGTAGTCTCTCCTTTGATAATCACATTGCCACAGTAGTCAGGAAATCCTTCCACATGGCACACCTCATCACAAAAGGGTTCTCATCCAGGAAAAAAGAGGTCATTTTTCCCCTCTGCTCGACACTCATTAGACCCATTATAGAGTACAATGCCCCTTTTGGAATGTACCTCACAAGACATCTGCAGCAACTGGAAAGGCCACAGAAGTACCTCACAGAGAAAATTACTGGCCTCAGACAGATGCCCTACACTCTGTAGCATATCACCTACTCCGATGTGATCTCTGCCTAACATATAAAGCTATGTCAAACCCAGAGCTGTTGGACATGCTACATTTAAAGAAATCCCAATCCATCCGAGCTACACGCTCTAGGCACCTAAACCTTGTCACCACAATAAACAGGACTTGCTGGAAGGATAGAGTCCTGTCCCAGAGACTTTCCATACTCTGGAACAAGCTACCCATCTATGTCAAGCAACGTTCCTCATTAACACTCTTCAAAAAAAATCTTGATGAGTGGATGGGAAATAGGAAATACATCCCGGGGATCACTTCTGTGGCTCTGCTCGACAGGGGCACAGGAAATTAACTTTCTTGGGTTGGCGTAAGCCAGGGAACTTTGTTGGCTAGGCTTACTTAGGTCCTTGAGCCGATAGCCTAGTACCTACCTATGAACCTATGAACCTATGATAGATATAGATATAGATATAGATATAGATATAGATATAGATAAATATAGATATATAGATAAATATATAGATATAGATAAATATAGATATAGATAGATATAGCTATATATATATATATATATATATATATATATATATATATATATATAGATAGAGAGATAGATAGATATAGTTATAGATAGATAGAGATATAGATAGATATGGATCTAGAGAGATATATAGATAGATAGATAGATAGATAGATAGATAGATAGATAGATATAGCTATAGATAGATAGACAGATAGATATAGATACAGACAGATATAGATAGATAGATAGATAGATAGATAGATAGATAGATAGATATAGATATAGATAGATATAGATATAAATATAGATAGATATAGATATAGATAGATATATATAGATAGATATAGATAGATAGATAGATAGATAGATAGATAGATAGATAGATAGATATAGCTATAGATAGATATAGATAGACAGATAGATAGATAGATAGATAGATAGATAGATAGATAGATAGAAGAGATAGAGATATAGATAGAGATTTATTTAGATATAGATAGATATAGATATAGATAGATATAGATATAGATATAGATAGATAGATATAGTTAGATATAGATATAGCTAGATAGATATAGGTATAGGTATAGATATAGATATAGATATAGATATATTTTTTTCACGAGTGATTCCCTACCATACATGACATCATGGTGCACTGCAGTTGTGCACCAAGTGGCACATGAGACACTTCTTTACTGGTAAGCTCATGCCCACTTGGACTCCTTTGGATCAGACTCTCAAAACTGTAATATTCTGTATAAAGTAATATGTTTAATATTCTAGTTTTTAATAGACGGGAGGATTTGAAAAATTCTTAATCTTCTCATTTTGACAGTTTTACTTTACTACGATTCTAGAAGCATGTTGTTAAATAGCTAATGCATGGAGTTGTGCTTGTTTACTATACGCTGCATGTATTGTAAGATTATGTTAAATATTATTTTTTTTTATATCCCAGTTCCTGTACTTACATAACATAGCTAGATTAATCCCATTGTCAATAAGGATTAATAGAATTATTTTCTTCATAATGGAAGAAAAAAATATTTTTTTTCTTTGCTCCTCACCCAGCACCTGACTGCTAAGTCTCCCTTGTTCTTTCCCTTCGGGTGACAGCCCCAAAGGCCATTTGTTACCCTTACATTTGAGGGTCTAGAACCACTTGCTATGTTTTCATCTGTAGTGATGTTTTCTCACTGGGCAGTACCCTTTCCCCATGCTTGCTCAGTGATGCCCTAAGAGTTGGGTAAGTAATAGCTACAGTGTGTGTGACTGTTGATAGCACTTCAGTCAGTGGTATACATTTGCAGGCACTCTGTCTACCTACAGAAAAATGTGTCTATTGACTTTTCAGTCTCCACCTAGAAAAATGACTGAAGGACTTACAAGCAGGCCCCTCCCCAGATGAATGAATTGACCAGGATAAGTGTTTTCTGCTCTTCACAGGGGATTCCTGCAACACTTGGGACTGGTTATCCCAGATCATTTGGGCTTCAGGCAAGGATATTTTTTTCTTTATAACACAAAATGACTAATGGAAGAAATCTACCTTAATGATAGTATACATGTAAGTGTATACAGCTCAGCAAGCTCCTGCCTGGTGCCCTGCAGAGTTCTACAGCAGCAGAGAGACAAAAGAGAGACTTTGGAGTGATTAAGTATCATTTTTCTGCATTTTCTTGCCTTTAGCTAATTCCACCTAAAACGCCAATTTTCTAGAGTTTTGGTGATTTAAAAAGCTTGTTTCAGCTACACATTGTAATTATTTTACTGCCTGCACTCTAACAAAGTAGTTTTTGTGTTTAAATTACCTGTTTAACTGTTGTAGGCTACACACTCAAGTGTGATAGCCATTTCTGTGCATTTAAAGTGTTTTTCTGATTGTATCTGCTTTATTTTCTGAAAAAAAACAAAAAAAATACTTGTTTTCCCGCCTTTCTAAGCTGGTATAATCCAGTTTTCAGGTTAGTGCTGAATTCAGGGATGTGTTACAAGTTTCTGTGGTTGCCCATACCTTACTTGTTCACTATGAGAGAGGGGAGCTTTGAGCAGCCTATCTGTCCCTGGAGGAGTGGTTTCAGCCCAGAAATTCGTAGTTTATTGTCCATTTTGTGCTAATTTCTATCTCTTTCATTTCTCTGCTATAAAACCCGCATTTGCAAGGTTTTTGTGCTAGTATACAGCTCAGCAAACTCCTGCCCAGTGCCCTGCAGAGTTCGACAGCAGCAGAGAGACAAAAGAGAGACTTTGGAGTGGTTAAGTATCATTTTTCTGCATTTTCTTGCTGCCTTCAGCTATTTTCGCCTAAAACACCAATTTTTCCAGAGTTTCTGTGATTTAAAAAGCTTGTTTCAGCTACATATTGTGGTGGCGCTGCGGTAGCATTGTCTCCTCACAGTAAGATGTAGCCCCGTTCGATTCTCAGTTAGAGCGTCTTCTGTGTGGCGACATGTGTGAATGGGCGTTCCTTCGTTGAAGGTTGTGCGTCAGGCCCGGCAAGTTGCCACGTAAAAATCTACTGCCAATCATTAGTGGACTGGAGTTCTGCTGTGGCGACCCCTAACCGGGAAAAGTCGAAAGACACAACAACATTGTAATTATTTTACTGCCTGCACTTTAACAAAGTCATTTTTGTGTTTAAATTACCTGTTTAACTGTTGTAGGCTACACACTCAAGTGTGATGGCCACTTCTGTGCATTTAAAGTGTTTTTTGATTGTATCTTATTTTCTGGAAAAAAAAAAATATATATTGTTTTCCCGCCTTTCTAAGCTAGTATAGTCCAGTTTAGCGCTAAATTCAGGGCTGTGTTCCAAGTTTCTGTGTTTGCCCATACCTTACTTGGAAATAAGGAAGTTTCTCTGTTCACAGTGAGAGAGGGAGCTTTGAGCAGCCTATCTGTCCCTGGAGGAGTGGTTTCAGCCCAGAAACTAGTAGTTTATTGGCCATTTTGGGCTAATTTCTATCTATTTCATTTCCCTGCTATAAAACCCACATTTGCAAGGTTTTTGTGCTAGTATACAGCTCAGCAAGCTCCTGCCTGGTGCCCTGCAGAGTTCTACAGCAGCAGAGAGACATAAGAGAGACTTTGGAGTGATTAAGTATAATTTTCCTGCATTTTCTTGCTGCCTTTAGCTAATTCCACCTAAAAAGCCAATTTTCCAGAGTTTCTGTGATTTAAAAAGCTTGTTTCAGCTACATATTGTACTTATTTTACTGCCTGCACTTTAACAAAGTCATTTTTGTGTTTAAATTACCTGTTTAACTGTTGTAGGCTACAGACTCAAGGGTGATAGCTATTTATGTGCATTTAAAGTGTTTTTTTTATTGTATCTGTTTTATTTTCTGAAAAAAAACAAAAAATATACTTGTTTTTTTGCCTTTCTAAGCTTGTATATTCCATTTTTCAGGTTAGTGGGTTAGTGCTGAATTCAAGGCTATGTTACAAGTTTCTGTGTTTGCCCATACCTTACTTGGATAGAAGGAAGTTTCTCTGTTCACTGTGAAAGAGGGAGCTTTGAGCAGCCTATCTGTCCCTTGAGGAGTGGTTTCAGCCTAGAAATTAGTAGTTTATTGGCCATTTTGGGCTAATTTCTATCTCTTTCATTTCCCTGCTATAAAACCTGCACTTGCAGGGTTTTGCGCACCGGGCAGTGCTGGTTAGCTAGGGTATAACTATTCCCGGCTCCACAAAGTCTATGCTTCAATTTTTCCCTTTGAACTAGACAAACTTTCAATTTAAGCACTCAAACCATTCACTTTTCATACCGGCACTTGCTCAAAACTCATAGCAAGCACTAATAAACCTTAGCACTAGGACCCCCCCCCCCATACTGTAGAGAAGGACCAGGCTCTCTGTTCGACTTTACCAGCCAATTAGTAAAACAGTTCACTTTTCCTATCCAGGCATGTCCACAGGACAGTTTCAGGTGTACTCTCCGGTCCAACTGGTGAATCTGGGCATTTTGAGGCAATGTTACAATTGCCTCATGTACACAGGCAACCCTCTCCTCCTTCCACCAAACACTAATACATGCGAGAGATGCAATTATACAGCCAAACTGGACGCTAAGCTCTCTCAACTCAAGACTGGACCTGGCAGTCAAGAGGAGAAGGGAATTACTTGCATCACACCACCAGTCTCACATACACCTATGAAACCAGAACCCGCAAAAAACACATATAAATACATGAATACATACTCGGAGGCTCTAAATAAAAATCTGCAGAAGCAACAGAGACCTCCAAAGCAGACATCCAAGCAACCTCCACCCCCCCAACACAAACCATGAAACACACACTTCACAAAACCAGTGTTCCACACAATCACAGCCCTTAAGGCAAAATAACATACCCAACACACTAGTAATAGGTGACTCTATAGTCAGGCACACTGATGTCCCACTCACTAGGCTGAACAAGGAGAAGGTTACTGTTAGCTAGCTGCCTGTCAGGTGCCAGGATCCGCCACATAACACAAGCACTCAGGTCACTCCAGAACAAGTACAAATATGACTCTGTCATTGTCCATGTTGTTGTGAATAACCTGAGCCGTACCTCCCTGTACTACATGAAAAGAGACATGGAGGAGCTCTCTGATCACGTAGCCCAGGTCAGTATGACCCTGACCCTGAGTAGCATCCTGCCCTCACCAAGAATGATACCACGGTATAGAGAAAAAATTATCAATTTCAACAATTGGCTAAGCTTCTGGTGTCATACAAAGGGGATACAGTGTCTGTCAGCCTGGGATGACATGCTCGACAAGCCACACTGCTTCTCTAGAGATGGCTTGCACCTGTCACCCTTAGGTTTTGAATACTGGCCAAGGCCCTTGCCGCCACCATAGTGCCTTTTTTAGGCGAGGCTCAAAAGACAAACCCACTGCTGTAAATAGCACAAGTAACAAAAAACTGAGGGTAATGCTACTCAATGCCAGAAGTCTAAACCTCAAAATGCATGCGCTCAAGGCACTCCTCAGTATGGAGAAAATCGATATATGTGCAGTAACAGAAACCTGACTTAAGACTCTAGACAGTACCCCAGCACTACCAGGCTACAACTCATACCATACATTTCAGCCACAAAACCCAGACCGAAATACAAAAGGCGGGGGGGAGTATCCATATTCATCAAGGATACCCACACCTCCAGGTTAGTGGCACAGCACGATGCTTCAGAGATCATCCACGTGCAATTAACAATGGGCAAAACTGCTATTCAAATTATAGCTTGCTACAGATCACCCACCATGCCCCAGGACCCCCACTCTGCATTCCTGGAAACACTGGGAAACATAAAGGTCCTACCAAACACCCTGATATTGGGTGATTTCAATTACCCAAACATTAACTGAGAGAACTACTCAAGTACAAACTCCCTTGCCCAACATTTCCTAGAATTTATAAACTCAAACACCCTGGATCAAATGGTCAACACCCCCACCAGAGGTGACAACATATTGGACCTGGTCATCACCAACATGGGCGACTAGTGTTCCGCACCAGAGGTCAATCTCTTGCTGGTTCGATCTGACCATAAACTAATCACTATGGATATCCACATTCCGCCACCACCCCCGGTCAAAGAAACCACCGTGAAAAACTTTTCAAAAGCAAACTTCACGTTACTTAAGACCAGGGTAGGAAGTTTCAAAGCCCCCACGCTAAAGGATAATGGTGTCCAAGCTGCAAAATCCTTTACTAATGCATTCTATGGGCACCTACAAGAATGCATGGATTGTGCTATCCCAAGCAAAACCAAGACTCACTCCTCCAAGAAAAGGAATCCAGTCTGGTGGACCCCTGCCATAAACAGGCTATACAATAGAAGGAGGAAACTAGTACAGAAGAGTAAAATCCCAAGAAGGGAAGACATCCCTGATCAGTATCAGCAAGAAACTACGTTTCCTCATAAAATCATCCAAGTCTAGCTTCAAAAGAAAAATTGCCAAGGACTGCAAAGATAACCACAAGGCATTCTTTAGCTATGTCAAGAATCTAAGTGGCAATTCTCAGATCTGCTCGGAGTTAGTGCAGAATGGCACAAAATACACTGAACTGACTGATATAGCCAACATCCTGGCAGACAGGTTCAGTGCAAACTTCACCCCCAAAAGGGCCCATAACTATACCAGAAGAATGTAGTGCCCCTGAAATAACAGACACTCAGGTTAAAACAGCCCTCTCCAAAGCCAGAAACATAGCATCAATGGGACTGGATGGTGTCCCAGGCTGCGTCCTACATGAGCTCAGAGATGAACTAACCCCTCACATAAACACAATGTTTAAACCCAGCCTCTACATAGGCTATGTACCCACAGAGTGGCACACAGCAATGGTTATTCCACTCCACAAAGGTGGAGCCACAATGGACCCCAGGAACTATCGCCCTGTAAGCCTGACTAGTTTGGTCTGCAAAGCTATGGAGTGCATCATCATGGGTCTCATTAACAGAGACACTGGAAACCTCCAAACACTAAACCCTAGCCAGTTCGGCTTTGTTAAGGGCAGATCATGCCTCCTAATTCTAACAGTATGAAGAGGTGCTAGAGAATTTAGTATTTCAAGAAATATGGACTTAAAGGATTGCACAGCATCATCCAGACTAAGCTCATTAAGATGATTCCAGTTAATTCTAAAGAGAAGAGTGTTGAAGGTGTCCAGAGAGAAGGTGGATAGTTTTCAGAAGGTGATATATCTATGAGGTTTGGTATGATGGGGAGTGAATCTAGTGACTCTTATGGGAGAGTGATCACTGAGAGAGTTGGATAGGGTTTCAGGGTTGTAATAATAGTAGGCTCAGATATAAGTAGCCAGTCTATTACAGTGCTAGGGTTTTGTGAGTTATTATAGTGAGTAGGTTCTTGTGTAAGGCCATGTAGATTGATATGTGAGGTTGAATTTTGTTCGCAGCACTAGCATTACCAGATTAGGATTCCTGTATAACTCCCCAATCAGAAATGAATAAAGGGACAAACAAAAGTAATTCCAAGGGAAACAGATACTCTGAACTTAGCCCATTTATTCTGTTTTTCTTGCTCTCCCTTGAATAATGCTCACAGATTGTCTCTGCAGTATTGTGGTGTCTGGGCCTCTCTACATTCACCTTGCTACACTTGGCTCACTCCACTCCCCTACCCTGCCCCCATTTCCCACCCGCCCCACTACATCTACATTTATTTTAACCCCTGTCATGTGACCACTCCCTACAGCCACTTAGCTACATCTACCCAAATCACACCCCTTAACTTTCTTCCTGCACAATAAACCCACACAATAGTATCTTACCATACCAGTATACCATTCCACCCTTTAGGCACAACACTACTTACATCCAAATACCACTTCGACACATTTTGAAAGTCTTACTAACATCTCTCCTTTTAACCCTCACAACCCTAACCTATATTACATCCATACATACTAACACACCACTACCCCACACCACCTACCATACAACACATACTTCCACACCTATATTTATTTTATTTATTTATTTTATTTTATTTATTTACATTTGTTGATCAGGAGTGTCCGACTGGACGTAGGCCCATTTTCAGTGGAGGCCCAGGGAGAAAAGCTCCACAGTTAAAATAAACAGACAGTAGTTACACTGGATTACATAGCGATTAACAATTTAACATAGCAATTACTTACAACATGTTTACAGATGAAGAACATAGTACATCAGTAGACAACTAGAATCTTTATCTTTGAAGTACATAACAGACATTAACAAATGTTACAATAAGAAGTTCCTGCTGTATAAGTACTAAGCTTATGAGCATCTGAGCTTGCTATAATCAAGATAGTTAGCGGAGTGGAAAGAAAGGTAGTAGTTTGATGGGGTGGGTGATATTAGAGTGGGAGTTGCAAGGGCATAGCCATAGCAATAGTAAGTCACATAAACTTCCCAATAGCTCCCACATTTTTTTAATGGCATCTCAATACTACACATACATAAGAAATACATTCCACTATCCTACACTAGTAAAATATCATTTAAAAACCACATAGAAATAGTACAAACAATCAAACTTACACTACTTTTAAGGAAATGCCTCCTACCCTCAGGAGATATTCATGCAAATTCAGGGCCATTCAACATCATGCCCCCTACCAGACACACATCAGATCTACTTATCATCTATCTTAACTCTCGTAGCATATCTAACAAACTTCCTCACTTACACGCATACATAACCCACTACTCCCCTGACATTCTAACCATAAAAGAGACCTGGCTAAAACCCAGCACCCAGAGTGAAGAAATCCTCCCTCCAGGATATAATATCCTAAGACTAGATAGAGTAGGTAAGAAGGGAGGGGGTGTTGCAATTCTTTATAAAAACACACTTACTCTCCAACCTCTACAAACTCTTCTACCTAAATTTCATAATGCCGAGACCTTAGGTTCTGTTCTACTTCTAAACAAGAACAAGAGCATCAATATTCTTTGTGCTTATATCCCTCCAGGTAATAACTCTCCAACAATTGAGGAAATTTTACAATGGACAAGGAATAACCTCCCACAACAGACTATCTTACTAGGTGACCTAAATACTGATTGGCTAGCCTGCAACTCCAAAAACACCACTAACGACATCAACCTATGCAGATTGTCTCAACTCATTGATGAACCTACTAGAATAGATAAAAAATCCCAAAAGAAATCTATACTAGATTGGACACTGGTAAACTTCCCTGAACATAATTACCAAATAGGTTGTCTACCAGATGGACTTAGTGACCACCTCCCCACATTCCTCCTACGGAAACACACAAACATACCCAAACCCATAGTTTATAGACAAGTTAGAGATGATCACAATGTAAACCCACAGGATCTTAACACTACTTTAAAACATTCTAATTGAGAACCATCACACACCCTTGACTTAGACCAAGCAGTTGACTACTTCAATAGTACTTTTACTAATTTCCTTAATTTAGTAGCCCCCATAAGAAAAATTAGGGCTAAACTACATTATGCTCCATGGCTTAGTACGTCCACTACAGCCTTATTAAAGTCCAGAAATAAGGCATGGAAACATGGAGAAAGGATAACACTAGTGTATTCAAACAAAACTATCAACAACTTAGGAATAAAGCTAAACAACAAACAAAGCTTGATAAACAGAACTACTTCCTAGGTATTCAAAACAAACACTCTGAAGACACCCAAACGTTTTGGCATGCAAGTAACTCCCTACTAAAACCTGGCAAAACCACCACACCAGCTCCCACCTTCACCAATACAAATAGCAATATAAACTCCCAAATCAATCATCAATTTACTGAGTCCATTAAATGACTATCCACCCAACTATCCAAAAATAGCTATTCATCCATGCCAATAACAACTCCTGACAAAATACGTTCCTTTATGCTCTCATCTGTCCCAACCTCTACAATTAAAAATACCTCCTAAAACTAAAACCCACTACTCTTGCAGCCGATGGTATACCAGCTAACTTCCTACAAATAGCTGCTGACTCCTTATCCTACCCTGTCTCAATCCTTATCACCCACTCCATACAGGAAGCCTATATCTCTCAACTGTGGAAAATCTCATACATTATTCCCCTTCATAAAGGTGGCAGTTCCTATGATTTCTCAAATTACCACCCCATTGCCATACTGTCTCCTTTATCAAAGATACTTGAGAAATGTATTCACTCTCAGGTCATGCATTTCCTAAATACAAACAATCTCCTCTCCTGTACACAACAACATGGCTTCTGCCCACACCATAGTACAACTACCGCTCTTCTCTCTTTTACAACTCTGGTTAACCAACATAGAAATAATAACAATTTCATATCTGCTATATTCCTGGACCTCTCTAAAGCATTTGACATTGTTTCTTACCCCCATACTAATAGATACACTAACCTCTTTATCCTTTGCCCCTGACACTACTGCCTGGTTTAAAAACTATCTGTCTGACAGACAGAAATCTGTCCAATGGTAGGGTGTACTACCACCTTTACTTCCAACCACCGTAGGTGTACCTCAAGGTTCTATATTGGGTCCACTTCTCTTTTCCATCTTCACCAACAATCTGCATACCTCTACCCTGCAGGCCTCACTCATACAGTATGCAGATGATTCAACCCCAATCTGCTCAACCCCATCTCTTACCACTCTACAGTGACTCACCCAGGAATCCGTTACCTCAGTGGAAAGCTGGATCACAGATATCCAACTTATCTTAAATCCCACAAAACTAAATTACTCCTATTTATCCCTAACAAATCAAGAACCTCTCCTCTCTCTTTCTTTATCTCCTCCAAAAATGGTACTGTCATTTCACCCTCACCCCATACCAAACTCCTAGGTGCTGAAATAGACAATAACCTCCACTTTGACATCCATTTCTCTCAAACTATCAAAAAGGTACACAAAAAAATGGGTTCCCTGTACAGACATAAAAACTTTCTGTCAGATCAGGCTCAGGTCACCCTAGCCCAAACACACCTTCTTTCCACATTAATGTATGCAGCACCAATACTGACCCATGTCAAAAAACTTGACCTTGACAAGCTTGAGTCTTGTTATAATAAAACTGCCACGTTTGCTAACAACTCCGCTTTTAGAACCCATCATTGTATACCTCTAAGGCAGCTTCAGTGGTTCGAAGTCCCACAGCTATTAACTTTCTACCAACTAGTCATTGCTTATAACATTCTAAAGCATCCTGACAAAACTCCAGCACTAAGGCAATTATTGACTCACTATATAGCAAATTGTCCACTCTGCTCTGTCAACAAATCACTCCTCTCTATCTCCTCTGCTAACAACACTGCAGGGAAAGCTCTATTTTCACACACTGTAGCTAAAAGTTGGAATAATCTCCCCATTTATGTGACTTCTGCATTAAATACTACGCAATTCAAAAACTTACTTAAGTCTCACTTTATATGTTCATGGCTTTGTCCATGTGTTACATAATCCTACAATGTGCTTCCTCCATCTTTGACTTTCTCTCCTACGTTATACCCTCTGTAAGCATGGTATTGATAACTGGAATCCCTTATCCTTGGTATAATATTTTGTAGTGATTTTTGTCCTATTCCCAACTCACAAAATGTATACATGTAAATTTTCTGATGTGATTTTTATTTTCCTATTTTCCTTCGGAATCCTGAGCTACTATGGAAAAAGGACAATCAGTCAGTAGTTCAGCTAGAGCAAAGAAAGGATTGAAGGATTAAGTTAAGACTAAAGCAAAGAAAGGATTGAAGGATTAAATTAAGACTAAAGCAAAGAAAGGATTGAAGGATTAAGTTAAGACTAAAGCAAAGAAAGGATTGAAGGATTAAGTTAAGACTAAAGCAAAGAAAGGATTGAAGGATTAAGTTAAGAGGATAAAAAGAAGCAGAGAAGATAGAGTAGCAGCAGATATCCTCAAGGTGAGAGAAGCACAGAGGCTACAAGTAATAGTAAGAAACTCTTCTGGTCAAAAACTAAAGGAAAGATATTAAGTCAAGACAGAGGGAGGAAGGAGGAGTTATGTAACAAGTCATAGAAAAGAAATATTCAGAGAAGGAAACAGGGATGAAAACCCAAAGTCATGAGGACCAGGCAGCTAGGTCAGAGCAATGGATAGGGCTATTTGTACAGAAAGAATCAAAGAGTTAGGGGGTTGGCTGCTGGCGACCCTAGTCTGGAGCTAGTTTAAACAATTCTAACTAAGCTCACTATTTTGTAGTCACAAATAGTATAATTTTAAGTAGGCATCATCTGTACATACTTTATTTCTATTCTTTTAGTATTTTTGTTTTAGTATTCTTATAGGCAAGTCTTTGTTCCAGGGGAACCGGGAGGTTAGGGACTTGCAGTAGAACTATATTTCCATAGTCAATGTAGGTAGTATTTAACAGTAAAAGAAGCTCTGCAACTTAATAAGAAAGCCTGGCTATTAAATGGGATTTATCTTCCCTTGAATATTTATCTGTTGGGCAAAACATGTTATTGGTTATGGACCATGCATCTCTGCAATGGCTTTGTAGACAGAGAAGCAGACATTCCAAGGTTGCCAAGTGAGCTTTATCACTGCAGTAATGTAAGTTTTAAATACTGTGAGTGGGCAGACATTATCAATGCAGATGAGCTCTCTCAGGCCTACAACTAATCTGCTGGTTCTAGAATCAATGGTTCTATGCTGAGCAGCGGATCATTTAATATAGTAGCTGCAGTGCCATTTTCAGACACTAGAGAGAGAGCAGTGGGGCATATAAAAAAGCCCTGACATAACTGAGATTGTACACTAGAGAAAATATTATTGAAAACAGATACAAGAATTACAGGTGGAGATCAGAGGCTAATGTTAGGGTAAATCCATAGCTCAGTAGGTTTGTCAGATCTGTTTGTCTCTAACTCTAGAGGGATTTCTAGAAGGTGCTCTCAGCTTCTCTAAGTGCATGAAGATGTCTCTAGAAGAGTGGAAGTGCTATCCTCTAAAGGTAAACTGGATGAGGTCTTGTACCTGAGAAATGTACCCTGCATTTGTGGAAAGCTAGAGTCGCGTTTACATGAGGAAGTGTTACCTCATATTATAAAGGAGATAAAGAGAAATGTGTGAGAGCCTTGGACATTTTGGGCCAGCTTTGACAGACTGCAGATACTGCACTGCATGAGAAGCAGGTCATTTTGAAATGCTATTTTACTCAAATTTATAAACAATGTTTAAGAACTGCATTACATCTAAGTTTTCTGTTTCTATCCATTATGCCAAAAAACGGTGCATTTTTGTTCACTTCTGTTATAAGTAAACACATCCTGAATACTAAAATAACTGAAGGTTAAGAATGTTTCTGTGAAAATTACTGCGCTGAAGACTGAACGGTCAGAGAAATGAGAGAGACGTGATAAGCCGGACAGGAGAACAGGAATGAAAAAAGGATGAAATAAAGGAGACGTTACAGGAAATGATATTTGAGGAGGAGCAGCGAAAGATTTTTGGACCTGGTTGAGCAGTATTATGGGAAGAAACAATAAATGAAGATGGAATAATAGAAGTGAGTGAAAGAGAGAGATGAGGAGGTTTACAGAAGGTTATCTGTATGGATGGTGTTCGTAACAATTAACTACACAAGATCAAGGAGTGAGAAAAGCGTAAAAGAAAGGATGAAGCTCAGGTTAGCAAAAGTGGGCTGTAGAGAGATGGGAAATACAAATCCAGTTGGATATCGTTGTAAAGAATTGCACTGGGCAGAGAAATGGAGAGTGAAGGCTGACTGTGTGATAAGTTTCACACAATTACATTTCTATTTAGAAATAAAAGAAGGGATTTCAGCACTTTCTTGACATAATTAAGCTTAGAATCCATTCTATTGTAAAAGGAAATCTTATTTCATAGCTTGCAATATGAACGGAAAGGACAGAGAATAACTTGGGTTTCTGAATAACTTACATCATTTGCCTAATTATTTGGATTACTTAAAGCTTCAAGTCAGGGTACCACTGGAATAGAGCTTGAATTGTGAGTAATTTATCCCAAGTAAGTGGAATAACTAGGGACACTTATACATTAGTGAAAATGAGATGCTGTTGAAATTCAAGTGTATATATATATATATATATATATATATATATATATATATATACGACAATAGTGATGGCTTTATGTCTGTTTAGCCTAGTCAGCTGCAATATAACCTCCGCCTCCACAAATATAAGGATATGGGACAGGATATAGTATACAGTCAATAGTGTTTGAATACATTATTCTTTCTCCATCTACTAGTTTATGATTTCTGTCATGATATATGATGTTATGCTCAGGGGGGTAGGAGTTTAGAGTCTGCAGTGTGTGGTTTGTTTTATATCAAATTTACTAACAACATCTGGGTGCAATGTCAGATCAAGATCTTGATAAGGGTGGACTTATTACTAACACAATGGTCTTATGATGGGTGATATTAAGACCACAAGTGTTTTCTAGAAAGATAGGATTGGATAATGTAGCATGACATTGTCCTGAAGCATTTCTGCATTATGAAGAATGTCACCACAGAACAGAAGAGATTTTTGAGGGATATTTTTCAAAACTTTATTTTAAGCCTGGTGCATAAGGTGCATATTAGCTATCTGAGATTCTTAGTTATCTTAGAAAATAAAGTACTTGCAAGTTAATTAGTCTTTATTAGTAGTCTGTAAGGAAAAGAATCATGTATAAGTCAGACATTGAAAACAGTATAAATGCTGTCATTGAAGATGTGAGAGGAATTATTGTGATGCTTGGAGATAGTGCCAGCTCTGCCGGGGGAGTAGGGCATTGCATGTGTAACATATGCCAACATAGCTAGCTGAAGTTTTGTAAAGAATTATATGTCATTTTAATATCAAACTGATTCATACAGATCCTTGTGTTAAAAAATTATCAACAGTGGGTCCTGCTGGACAGAAAGGAAATATACATGTATGTCAGACTGTATCGTTGTAACTAATGAAATATATATATTTTAGCAGAGGACACTGGAAGGGAAGCGCTTTAGGCCATAAAAATTTTATCTCACAGGTCTGAATGCAGGCAGAGACATAATGTCTACGAAAAGCCTGGGCTGGAATCCTGCTCTATTGTCCTTAGTGCATCCTCCTGTCCCTCTCTCTCTCTCCACCTCCTTAACCCCTTATATTCCTAATCTCTCACTTAGGTCAGAAAATCAGAACCTGCTCAAAATCTAAAAACCTTTATGGCCACCTGGACACTCTCTGCTATCCTGTTACTTAGCTAAACTATGGAACTGTCTTCCTCCCTCCCTTAGAAATACTCATAACCACTCTAACTTTAAATCCCTCCTCCTTTCCCACCTATCTTGAAAGTGGGAATGCCCCTGCTCCTTCCCCACATAGGACCCTCCTATCTCAAAACTCACCTTCTAATTCTGTGCATCATCGCTGCACTCACATCATTTGCCCTCCTACTTCTCCTTAAACTTCAAATTTTGTTAATAGTTTATTTCCAACATTTTCTCGTCCTCAGTTGTAATTCATTGTTAATTACACTTAGACTGTTCTGTTGCTAAATTTTAACTGCTATTATTGTGGAATGTAAAATTTCAGTTGTAAATCACTGTTAATGACTCTTAGTCTGTACAGTTGCTAGATTTTATTATTATTGCAAAATGTACAAATTGTTTACTGTAGAATGCTTCATAAAGCTGTATGATTTCTTTGCTTTGTATGTGCATATGCTAATATGTTTGTCATTGTTACTGGAGTTTTTTTCCCTTGGTCTCCACTGAAAACGGGCTCTTTTTAGGCCCAGTGGACTTCCCTGGTCATCAAACTGAAATAAATAGATAGATAGATAGATAGATAGATAGATAGATAGATAGATAGATAGATAAACAGATAGATAGATAGATAGAAAGATAGACAGAGAACTAATTGCTACCCTGGGGTGCCAGAGAATGGCTTGTTAGTTTCTGCATGAAGGTGGAAGTGTTGGAACTGTTTAACAGTTTCCAGATGCTGTGATAAACTTCAGCTAAAGTTTTATGTGTGTATTGTGAGTCATCAGTCCCGGATCCTGGCTCAGTTTCTAGTGAGAGGGTAGTGTGGGAACAACAGAGTCAGGTGCCCATATGTGATGCGATTCTGTAGCCAGCACTGAAATTGTATTTGAATGCTAGTGAAAGATGTAAGGAGTACACTCTGGGTTTGGACCTGACCAAACACTCATCCACTTTTATCTTGCCATGCTTTAATAAGTAACAAGAGAACAGTAATTATTTAGTCAGTTTAAAAATATAGTGAGATTAGCTAAATGTTTTTTTCTGTATCTGTCAGAGAATTTCCATCTGTTTTTTTTTTTTTTTTTCTGGTGATGGAAATGCTGGTGTTTATTGTAAACAGATATTCAGAATTGTCATGTTTTCTTTTTTTTTTTTTTTTTTTTTTTTTTTTTATTAAATATAGCTTTTGTTGTGGCTGTTCTTTTAGAAAATGTTTAATTTTTTAGAATACTTGCATTTATTCAGTGGCACTATGGCTTCATGTTCCTGAAAGTCTTGCTGCTTAGTTAAACACTACCATTTGTATAAATATTAATTTTACTAAATGTATTTGGGAACCCTGGTAAGAGCCTTAAAGTAGCTTGCTTTTGGTGTTCTGTTGGCAGCAAATCTACCTTATAGCTTGGGTGGAGGTGGGTACACTGTGCCATCCTTTATCAGGTGGATGTGTGTGTCTGAGAATCAAATCTCAAAGATAATATGTGTGACAGCCACTTTGAACAGGAACACTGAGAGCACTGATTTCACAGGGAGGGAGGTGGAGGACTTGGCTTGAAACACCCTGCTAAGGACTCAGCTCTATACTGGTCACTGGGGAGTCTTATTTGGGGCCTGGAGAGAAAGCCCAGCCCCAGGACTGTAGTGTGTATTCCCTGTGTGCCCTTAAGGGAAATTGTACTTGGTGCAGAGAGTTGCATCTGAAAATACTGTGTGTGCCTATTTTTGTCACTGTGAACATTCCCCAGTGGTGAGGATTGAGGCTCCTTGATCACTGGCCCAGAGTAGGGATATCACAACTATATAATTGGTACACCTAGAAAGTGTGATAATTTAGAGGGGAAATGAAAGTAAGAGGAAATCACTGTGTAAGAGTAGTGGATGGATGTAGGAAGAGTGCTGTATTGCTGGTCTAATCAGAGTGTGATTAAGGGTAGGACAACCTGATATATATATATATATATATATATATATATATATATATATATATATATATATATATATATATATATAAATATATATATATATACACACACACACACACACACACACACATATATATATATATATATATATTGATAGATCTAAAGTACATTTCAGCAAAATGTACATGAGCAAACTCACTTTCGTGAAAGTGCATTTTATCAAAAAAGTACTTTCGCGAAAAAAACTCACCAAAAAACCTACACAAATAAAACATTACTTACTGCACCTGCACCCCAATGTGGGGGGGTGTGCCCACCCCAAACCCCCCTACTTTAATATTCTCAATCCAAGATCACACTACAGTGGGGAAAAGGGAATATTCCCTTATCCCTTTGTACCACGATCTAAGCAACAGTTTGCTTAGTTGTACAACTAAATCCAAATGCAAACTGCATGTTGTTTTGTTGTTTTTCTTTTTTTTTTTTTTTTGCGAAAATGCATTTTCAATAAAATGCACTTGTTCATAGGTTCATAGGTTCATAGGTTTATACTAGGCTATCTGCCCTAAGGCATTTATAAGCCTAGCCCAAATTTTTGTGGCTTACGCCACCCCTTATATGAAAAAATACTGTGCCCATTAGTTTGCTGTGCCTCTGTCCAGCAGTGACACAGAGATGATTCCCGGGGTAAACCTACGATCTCCCATCCACAGGTCTAGATTTCTCTTGAACAGAGTCAGTGAGGTGCTCTGCCTCACATGGACCGGGATTTTATTCCACAGCATAGGGAGTCTCTGAGTGATAAATCTATCCCTCCAGCACGTCCTATTTATATCCGTGCTAAGGTTTAAGTCGCTTGCTCTAGTGGTTTTGGTGGATTTGGATTTTTGAGGTGGAGCATGTCCATTAATTCGGGGTTGGACATGGCCTTGTATGTCAGGCACATGTCACCTCTGAGCAGACGGTATGCGACTGAACAGAGCTGGAGTTTCTTCAATCTGGCAGCATATGACAGATTTTGGAGTCCCTTTATCCTTTTGGTGAGGAACTTTTGGGGTCTCTCCAATTGCTGCAGATGTCGGGTGAGATACATCCCGAATGGGGCATTGTACTCGATCATTGGTCTGATAACTGAAGAGTACAGGGGAACAATGACCTCACTAGATCTGGATGTGAATCCCTTCATGATCAGGTGGGCAATGTAGAAGGTCTTTCTAACCACTTCAGCAACGTGAGTGTCAAAAGAAAGGCCACTGTCAACCTGGGTCCCCAGGTCCCTGATAACCTCTTCTGTGCTTAGTGGATTGCCACCTATATGGTAGCTTGGGGTTACCTTGTTTTTCCCGAAGGGTATGACTATACATTTTTTGGCGTTTAACTTCAGGCCATGGCTCTGGCACCAGCTATCTGTTTCCGTGAGTCCATTTTGAAGGATATCCGTGTCCGATGCACTTTCCACTATGGCGCCCAGTTTGCAGTCGTCTGCAAACTTTGTCAGCCAAAGTCCTCCCATGTTGGCCTGTACTTCTGAGAAGTAGATGCCAAACAATAGGGGGCCAAGGACCGAGCCCTGTGGGACACCACTTGTGACCGGCTTGGAGTCTGACATAGCGCCAGCAACTCTAACCCTGTGGGTTCTGTCCTTAAGCCAGTTTGCAACCCATCTTGTGACATATGGGTTTACATTTAAGCTGGTAAGTTTTTCTACAATACCGAGTGGGGTATTGTGTTGAAAGCCTTTGCAAGGTCAAGGTAGGCTGTATGGACTGCCTTTCCCTCATCAATGGCCTTGGTGACTGTTTAGAAGAAGTCGACCAAGTTCAAAAGGCATGATCTTCCCTTGACAAAGCCAAACTGGGTCAGGTCCAATGTCTGCAAGTCCCCTATATCTTTGTTTATGAGCTCCATTATGATCCCCTCCATAGCTTTGCAGACTAGACTTGTTAAGCTTATGGGGCGGTAATTACCAGGGTCCGTAGAGGTCGCCTTTGTGGAGTGGGACCACAGTTGCCGTACGCCACTCCTTGGGCACGTATCCTGTGGTAAGGCTGAGATTAAACAGCTGCCTTATGTGCGGGTTTAATTCCTCATTTAGCTCATGTAGCACACAGCCGGGGACACCATCCAGTCCCATTGATGCTGTGTTTTTAGCTTTAGAGAGAGCAGCTTTCACCTGCACATTTGAGATGTCCGGGAGGCTACACTCGGCTGGGATAGTTATCTCTCCTTTAGGGGGGGAGAGGGGGGTGAAGTTTGCACTGAACCTGTCTGCCAGTATGTTGGCAATGTCTGTGGGTTCAGTGATTTTTGTATCATTTTGGACTAATTCTGAGCATATCTGGGAGTTTCCACCAAGGTTCCTAACATAGCTGAAACGAAAGTGAATTTTGATGTTCAGACCAGGACTCTTTATATATATATCACTTATAATCTTGAAATACTGAAATATCGAATTTCAGTATTTCAAGACTATAAAGTTGAATGTTTGGAATGGCAAAAGTGCATAATCGTGAATCCGAATATTTCGAATTTGCGGTTATGCTTTAACAGTACATGACGTGAAATGTGTCGTGTGGATGGTTTCCGGTTTAGTATGTGGATTTAGGTGTAATTTAAGGTAAGTGCCTAATTTATAAGGGTTTTGCGTAGGTGTGTGAGTGTATGTGAGTGTGTTTGGAAGTTATACGTTTGGGATAGGGTAGGCACGTAGAATTATGAGTGTTTAAATGTTGAATGTGGTGGTATTTGTATATATGTGATGTGTTTGTGAGGGAGTGTAGAATGTGTGGTTGTGAGTTTGCTGTCTTTTTCTGTTTGGTGCAATCTCGGAGTTAGAATATATAAGTAGGGGGGTGGGGGAAGCCCCCCCCTGCTTATTTGTAGTGTAGGTTTTTAGTTTGTATTGTTATGTTTGTGTGTGTGTTTTTTTTGTAGTGTTGGTAGTTTGGTGTTTGTGTAGTATGGCATGTGGTGTGTTGAACTTCACGATTTTAAATTTTGCGGTTTTGGAGTTTCAGTGTTGTTTAGATTTGACTTTATAGTCTTGAAATAATAAAATTCGATGTTTCAGTATAAAGTGAATCCATACATATATATATATATATATATATATATATATATATATATATATATATATATATATATATATATATACATACATATGGGTCTACTTCAGAAGACTGAATCTTAAAAGACTGAAAATTCAAAATATTGAACAAACTTTTAATGCAGAGAGCAAGCTCCCCCGCACCCCACCACACACCCTGCTAACTATATATAACAACTCCAAGATCGCACAACAGTGGAGAAGAAGAAAATTCCATAATTCAGATTTTGATTTTTTAGTCTTTTGGGATTCAGTCTTTTGTTTTTTTCAGTCTTCTGAAGTAGACCCTACATATATATATATATATATATATATATATATATATATATATATATATGTATATGTATAAAAATCTAGTTGAGTAGGTTGACTATAGCATATTTTGACTAAGCACACGTGCTCGAGTGCACACACACACACACACAGACACACACACACAGACACACACACACACACACACACATATATATATATATATATATATATATATATATATATATATATGAATCTAGTTAACTAGATTGACCATAGAAAGAGTCGACTTTTTTAACATCGACACATTAATGTCAGCAGCACTTTTTTTTGCAGGGGGACTTTCCCCCTGAACTCCCCACACCCACTGCTAATTATTTATTCCAACTCTGAGATCACACAGTGCCCAGGGAAAGCGAGAGAAGGTTTTTAGAGAGAGACAGAATGATTTATATACATATATATATATATATATATATATATATATATATATATATATATATATATATGTATGGGTCCACTTCTATAACTCGAACCAGAATGTCGAAAGTGCACTTTTTTGAAAGTGAACTTTGTCGAATCTCAGTTTACCAAATGCAGGATAGGTAGAGAGAGATCAGGATTTAAAGATAGATGACTGCTTGGACAGATTAATGGGCATAAGTGCTCATCGATTCATGCCTCCATGCCTTGGTGAAGAGAGATATGACCCTCTCATCTAGTGCAGTGAGTTACTTCCTTCCTTGATCTGATGTAAACGGGAGTTACTTCCTTCCTTGATCTGATGTAAACGGGAGTTACTTCCTTCCTTGATCTGATGTACACGGGAGTTACTTCCTTCCTTGATCTGATGTAAACGGGAGTTACTTCCTTCCTTGATCTGATGTACACGGGAGTTACTTCCTTCCTTGATCTGATGTACACGGGAGTTACTTCCTTCCTTGATCTGATGTACACGGGAGTTACTTCCTTCCTTGATCTGACGTACACAGGAGTTACTTCCTTCCTTGATCTGATGTACATGGGCACAACTCAAGAATTAGTCAAGAAACTGAAAAAGCTGTCTGTAAAAGCGGAGACATATTTTAGAAATGTAAAAGAATAAAAAGTTGTTAATTGTCCCTGTGGCACACCCTTAAATTACCTTCCACAAAATCCCTAAAGATAAAACAATCCCCTAGACCTTATTTCTAATAAAACAAGAACAGAAAGCAGAATTATTTTTAAGTGGTTATGTCTATGGAGCATTTCATTATGCTAACTGTTGCTTTGCTTTTTTTTTTTTTTGATCCCCTCAGACCTTATTAATACCAGCTGGGCCCCCAGTGCCCCATATCCACACCAGCTCCAGATTGGTCCCCAGTTCCCCATACCCAAACTAGGTCTACCAGTAGCCTCCTACCCTTAGACTTCCTCCAGTGTTGTTGGGGCCTGCTGTGGCTATAGAGAGAATCCTGGGGGCTCATCTGTCTGTGCTTCTGTCTGCTGTTTTTTTTTTTATTTGTATGTCCTACCCACATTTTCCATTCCCCATCTCCTACACGTACTGGCTGCATCTGAGAGCACTTCCCTACTTTGGACCACACCTCCTCTTAAGGGGCATCACCAGCGTTCTACCTCCCACCTAAAACAGGCAAACCCAGCCCTCCCTGCTACTCTGTCAGTCACCTGAGCTGCTAATAGAACTCAGTTACAGATACAGCTTTATCCATCTATCCCACCAAAGCAACTAGTTTGCTCTACTCTTGAGGTGAATTTTTCATCTTCCATTTTTTCAAACATATAACAGCTGTGATCAGAGACCCATTTGTAATTCTCTATATATTTGATTATATTATCATAATATAATATTATGTCAGGGATATTATATCCCTAGTATAATAGTAATATAATAACATAATAGTATTTTATAATTCACACAAATAAGTATGGGCACTATGTAGGACAGGTGTTCATAGAAATGATTTGGACCTTTTAAACAGCAGACCATGCTCTATTTCTTAGAAAACTTAAATATATAAACCCTGGCCTTGATATTATAATATGGTTCAAGAACTATCTGATCAAGAAAACATTTCAGGTTTCAAAACAGGGGTCAGTACTGGGATCCATGTTATTCTTCATGTTTCTGAATGACCTCAGTATGCCAATCCCAAATGTTAATCAAACCATTTACTTTATTGATTTATTTATTTATTTCCAGTTTGGTTACTGGGGAAGTCCACTGGGTCAACATGACCCGTTTTCAGTGGAGGCCCGGGGAGAAAAGCTCCAAGAAAGCATTGTACAAATTGAAATTACAATAAAATGTAGGAGTATACAAGTTAACATTGTATTGAGAAACACAAATAAGAATTTACATCAAGCATACTTGGCAGAATCTGTTAAGAGAGAAGTTAAGGGTGATTCAGTTACTTTTGATGCAAGGGAAAATGAGTGTTGAGAGTGAGTGTCAGTTAAATTACATCTGTTGAGGAAACACATTATGCTTGCTTTATATACATAATTAAAGTAGAAAGTAGAAAATTATTCACAATATTTACATTAATTAAGGGTTTAGTCAAGTGAGCACAGCTCTAGCAATGTTAAGTTAGTTAAAGACAGTAAAGCTAAAGAAGTTAAAGAAAGCGTGTAAAGGGTTATAGGTATGAGATTGTGGGAGACTTAGAGAGCTGTGTACCAGGGGAAAGGACCCCTAGGCCAAAGAGATAGCAAGGATTAAGTAGGGTGGAGGCAGGTGCATCTCCATTTAGTGGACAAGTGTTTGAAAAGTTGGCTTTTGAAGTTGTCAGAGTTAGATATGGTTCTTAGTGTGGAGGGAAGGGAATTCCATTTTTTGCCCCTAGAGCATAAGAGAGGAGCAGTTGGCCAGCAGGGCGCTTAGGTTTGTGGGTAACAATTAGATTCTGGTGCTCAGATCTAAGTGTTCTGTTAGGAATATAAGGGGGAAGGATATTAGCTAGAGCAGGGCATTTTGTGGGATGAAATATAAGTCTGTGTGCTGTGGATAGTTGCAGGTAGTCCAGGTGGTTAGAAATTTCTAGCCTATTCAAGGATTGAAGGGTGAGGCAATGATGGGTGGAATGTTTGGAACTGGTGGCAAATTTAGAGATTTTATTGTAGCAGTTTTCAAGTCTGGAGGTTGTAGAGGAGGACAGGTTGGTTAGGAGAGGAGCACCATATAATAAGGAAGGAAGAAGATATGTAGTGGCCAGAGTATGCCTAGTGGAATTAGAGAGAAAGCGATTGTTCCTATACAACATACCTAGCTTTTGGTGTTTTTTTTAATGTTTTGTTGAATGTGGGTGTCGAACTTGAGGTGTTCATCAACAGTTATGCCTAAGAGTTTAGCAGAATGTATCACTTCTATGGCTGAGTTGGATTGGCTAAGGACTTTGAATTCATTTTTGTTATAGGAGTAGGTCTTACAGGGGGGGAATAATAGGATTTTAGATTTATTTGCATTGAGATAGGTGGTTTTGGGGCATCCAGTTTTCTGTTGTGGAGAATGCAGTTTGAGTTTTTGTCAGCAGTTCAGAGAAGTTAGTAGCAGAGCAGACTAAGGTAGAATCATCGGCATATTGAATTATTTTTGCATCTGGAATAGCAGTGTGGAAGTTATTGATGAAAATGTTGAAAAGCATGGGCCCAAGGGTGGATCCCTGCGGTACGCCTGTTGGGGTAGGTAAGAAGGAAGACATGGAATTCTTCCATTTGACTGCCTGAGCTCTGTCTGACAGATAAACCTGGTTCAAGGCTCCTGAGAGCACCCCGGCACTATTAGGTTTTACCTCATATCATGCGTTCCGGCCCCAAAACCCGGACCACACCACAAAAGGGGGGGGTGTATCCATATTCATAAAGGATACCCACACCTCCAGGTTGGTGGCAACGCACGAAGCTTCGGAAACCATCCAGGTGCAACTAACCATAGGCAAAACTGCTCTACAAATTGTATCATGCTACAGGCCACCCTCTCAAACTCAGGAACCCCACACAGCCTTCCTGAAGACACTGGAGGGTATAAATGTATCTCCAAACACCATCATATTGGGTGACTTCAACTACCCGAATATAGACTGGGAACATTACTCAAGCCCTAACTTTCTAGCCCAACGGTTCCTGGAGTTCATAAATTCAAATGCCATGGAACAGCTAGTCACTGTTCCCACGAGAGGAGAAAATATACTAGATCTCATTGTCACAAACATGGGGACAAAATGCTCCACACCGAAGTATATCCCTCATTGGTGAGATCTGATCATAAACTAATCTCACTGGAAATCCACATCCCGCCCCCACCCCAAACAAAAAGACCATAGTGAAGAACTTCTCTAAAGCAAACTTTACACTACTCAAGACTGGTGTGGTATCCTTCAAGGCCCCTGAGCCAGAGGAAACCACAACCCAAGCTATGGAAGCCCTTACAAATGCCTTCTATGAACACCTCCAGGACTGCATGGATCAGGCAATCCCAAATAAAACCAAGACTCTTTCCACAAAGGGCAAACGTCCAGTCTGGTGGACCCCAGCCATTAACAAACTTTACAATAAGAGGAGAAAGCTATTACATGATAGAACAAAATCCATAAAAGGGAAGTCACCCCTGATCATTATTAGTAAAAAATGACGAGCACACATAAAATCAACTAAGGCCAATTTTGAGAGAAAAATTGCCATGGATTCAAAGGACAATCATAAGGCCTTTTTCAGCTATGTTAGGAACCTGGGTGGAAACTCCCAGATATGCTCAGAATTAGTCCTAAATGATACAAAAATCACTGAACCCACAGACATTGCCAACATACTGGCAGACAGGTTCAGTGCAAACTTCACCCCCCTCCCCTAAAGGAGAGATAACTATCCCAGCCGAGTGTAGCCTCCCGGACATCTCAAATGCGCAGGTGAAAGCTGCTCTCTCTAAAGCTAAAAACACAGCATCAATGGGAACGGATGGTGTCCCCAGCTGTGTGCTACACGAATTAAATGAGGAATTAAACCCGCACATAAGGCAGCTGTTTAATCTCAGCCTTACCACAGGATACGTGCCCAAGGAGTGGCGTACGGCAACTGTGGTCCCACTCCACAAAGGCGGCGCCTCTACGGACCCTGGTAATTACCGCCCCATAAGCTTAACAAGTCTAGTCTGCAAAGCTATGGAGAGGATCATAATGGAGCTCATAAACAAAGATATAGGGGACTTGCAGACATTGGACCCGACCCAGTTTGGCTTTGTCAAGGGAAAATCATGCCTTTTGAACTTGGTCGACTTCTTCGAAACAGTCACCAAGGCCATTGATGAGGGAAGTCAGTCCATACAGCCTACCTTGACCTTGCAAAGGCTTTCGACACAATACCCCACTCGGGTATTGTAGAAAAACTTACCAGCTTAAATGTAAACCCATATGTCACAAGATGGGTTGCAAACTGGCTTAAGGACAGAACCCACAGGGTTAGAGTTGCTGGCGCTATGTCAGACTCCAAGCCGGTCACAAGTGGTGTCCCACAGGGCTCGGTCCTTGGCCCCCTATTGTTTGGCATCTACTTCTCAGAAGTACAGGCCAACATGGGAGGACTTTGGCTGACAAAGTTTGCAGGCGACTGCAAACTGGGCCATAGTGGAAAGTGCATCGGACACGGATATCCTTCAGAAGGGACTCACGGAAACAGATAGCTGGTGCCATAGCCATGGCCTGAAGTTAAACGCCAAAAAATGTATAGTCATACCCTTCGGGAAAAACAAGGTAACCCCAAGCTACCATATAGGTGGCAATCCACTAAGCACAGAAGAGGTTATCAGGGACCTGGGGACCCAGGTTGACAGTGGCCTTTCTTTTGACACTCACATTGCTAAAGTGGTTAGAAAGACCTTCTACATTGCCCACCTGATCATGAAGGGATTCACATCCAGATCTAGTGAGGTCATTGTTCCCTGTACTCTTCACTTATCAGACCAATGATCGAGTACAATGCCCCATTCGGGATGTATCTCACCCGACATCTGCAGCAATTGGAGAGACCCCAAAAGTTCCTCACCAAAAGGATAAAGGGACTCCAAAATCTGTCATATGCTGCCAGATTGAAGAAACTCCAGCTCTATTCAGTCGCATACCGTCTGCTCAGAGGTGACATGTGCCTGACATACAAGGCCATGTCCAACCTGGAATTAATGGACATGCTCCACCTCAAAAATCCAAATCCACCAAAACCACTAGAGCAAGCGACTTAAACCTTAGCACGGATATAAATAGGACGTGCTGGAGGGATAGATTTATCACTCAGAGACTCCCTATGCTGTGGAATAAAATCCCGGTCCATGTGAGGCAGAGCACCTCGCTGACTCTGTTCAAGAGAAATCTAGACCTGTGGATGGGAGATCGTAGGTTTACCCCGGGAATCATATCTGTGTCACTGCTGGACAGAGGCACAGCAAACTAATGGGCACAGTATTTTTTCATATAAGGGGTGGCGTAAGCCACAAAAATTTGGGCTAGGCTTATAAATGCCTTAGGGCAGATAGCCTAGTATAAACCTATGAACCTATGAGCCTATAACTAGAGAACCAGGATAGAGTTTCTGTTGAGAGGTGAAGGTTTGAGAGATGGTTGAGTAAGTGGTTGTGGGAAACAGTGTCAAATGCCTTAGACAGATCTAGTAAAACAGTAGAAACTAGGTGTCTAGAGTCTCAGGCTTGAGTGACAGTTTCAAGGAAAGAGAGAAGGGCAGTTATGGTGCTGTGGGTTGGGCAGAAACCACGCTGGGTGGGTGTGAGAAGGTTGTTTTGGGTTAGGAATGGCATAAGTTGGTGGTGAAATGCATTTTTCAAGTATTTTATAGATTGGGGAGCGCAGAGCAATGGGGCGGAAGTTAGAGACACCTGTATTTTTGCCTCCTTTATGGAGAGGGATGATATAAGCTGAGCACCAAAGTTTGGGGACATAGGATTCATTTATGGATCTGTTTATAATGATGCTGATTGGTAGAGCAATACCATCTGCAGCATATTTTAGTTAGGAGGGGGGAATATTGTCAGGATCATTACTGCATGGTTTCAGTTTGGAAAGGAATTTTTTTATAAAGTTTGTGGAGACGGGTTTAAGCTCAAACAGAAGAGGAGGGTTGTTAGGAGAGTTTGGAGGCTGAGAGTGAGGGGCAGCTGGGTTATTGTTAGGAAAAGATTTGGTAAGGGCAAAGATGATTTCTATGAAAAATGAATTGAATTCAGTGTCTAGTTCCGGGTCGGATTTGCTTGGGTCAGGACAGGGATTATTCTTTGAGCCTGGATGGAGGAGAGAGTTTATAGAATTCCAGAATTGCTTTGGGTTTTTATTGTTATTGGACTGGAGCTTGATATAGTAGGATTTTTTTGTCCTTGGTGATTAGCTGTTTTACTAGGCTGCGGAGCTGTTTATATTGAAGCAGGGTAGTGGGCGGTTTATTATTTTGGTAGAGCTTCCAAAGTTTGTCTCTTTGGTGCATAGCCTGTTTTGTTTGTTTGGAAAGCCATGGAGCTGTGTTAGTTTTTATTCTTTGATGACATGCTGTTCACAAATTCTAGCAAGTCTCAACCCAGTCTGAAAAATAAATTCCAGCATCACTTCACAGCTCTCTGTCAGTACACAACACATAATAAACTTGTAATTAATCTTAGTAAGGCAGCCCTAATCATGTTTGCAACCCCAGAAAAATTAAAGAATGGAAAACATGCTATACCAAAAGACCAGCTATATAATGTAATCAATTGTGTGAACACAAATACCATCGATTCTAAATATACCCTCACATTATTCAGACAGCATGCTGAGAAAGTAAGTGTAATAGCACTTGACCACTTTAAATTCACCTACAGAATTTTCATTTTTCTTTTCTTTAAAGGAAGGGTATCATTAACTAAAAAACAACATACCCCTGGTTTCAGTAAATAAAATGCTTTATCTACCTGGCTGGCTCAAGAACTCATCATTGCATACTAGTCCAAAGAGCAAACTGCCTGACAAAAATGAGAACCACAGGACACCTGTAATTAACATTTCTATCTAAATTGGTAAAATATCACACTTACCATCTTTTAGAGTCAAAACAGACTGTAACACTGACATCATATGAATTAAGACTATGAAAAGAAAGCATCATACTTCTTTAAAAAAAAAACATCCTTTCTCACTTTTATTGGAGAAAAAGGCATTCTTAAAATTTGGCCCGCATATTCGAACAGTCTTACAACAGAGAGCGGCAGGCACTGGCAGCTTTCCAGACTACACTTCCAAAGCTGTATATTCAACAAGTGCAAATTAAGATGCTTTAGAGAAACAGGACAGATTGTTTCTTCTTTATTGTACCAAATCCAGCCCCAGCCTAACCCCACTCTCCATAGGAAGATTACAATAAGAACGTTCTGGGTGGCCACCCAGTGCCCATGGGTTCGTAGGGGGGGGTGGAGAACCACCATGCAAGATTTCAATTATGTTAATTTTTTAAAATGTGACTTAATTGGAGTGCTGTGTGTCCATGTACAAATGTTTGGCCACTCATTCTACAGAGAACACACACTAGAATATGGTCAGTATATCAGTAAAGTGGACCCAGTGGTCCCTCGTTTATTTTATCTGTACACATTAGGTACTAGTACGGATCTCCTGTTATAAAAGAAAGAGCTCAGGTGTGAGCAACTTGAGCTAATCTGGCCAAACAACTGATTGAGTGTGTGATGAGAGTCAAGACTGTAGTCAAGGATGGGACCTTCCTGGATGATTCACTGGAAAGTTGGCGAATCAAGACGACATGGACAAGTTCAGAAGCTGAGGAGCAGTTAACTAAATAATGATTTCCCAGACTTTGGTCTTAAAATAAACAACAAAACTGTCAGAGGTTGTGAACAGTTTTCTTACAATATTATCTTATTTCTTTCTTTCTAAATAAAAAACAAGGTATTCTGGTGTAAAAGAAGCTGAGTGCTTTCACTGCACCAGTGCAGGACCCCTACCCCTAACTTTTCCATTGTTTGCACCCCCATACTTTTGTGGCCTTTCAATGCCTGTTGAAAAAATATTGTGTAATTCTGTAAATTCTGCCTGGCATTAGACTGTACCCCTAAAAGTGTTACAGTTGAGGGAATCTGATTTACAGACTTACTGAAGGGGTGTATTTTTTTCAGCATCATCACAACTGTGTGATAAGATAGACGCTGATCCGGTTGATCAGCTGATTGAATGATCAACATTTCCAGTCAGTAGCATGGAGAAAAAAAAGTTTTAAAATTAGTGCAGGCTCTAGACTTAAGTGCTATCCTTAAAGATATAGAAAGTTTAGAGTTGTGTTCTGCCAGATGAGAGCAGCTATTAGGTAGGTAAAATGAAGATAGAATTTAGAGTGTTGCACCTCTAGTTGTGTTATAGGTCTGACTTTGAAGATAGAGTTCTTTATGGGACTCTGTATGTTTTCATCATTACTACACCCACACTCTTTTGGTCTTAAGGTTTATTATGATGGCAAAACAGTAATTTCAGTAGTACTGATACGAATTTATTTTTACAAGACGTGTTCTTTTCAAAGCAGACTTGGAACTGTCATTACATGTGAGCTGACTCAGAGGCATAGTATTCATCATTTTCATTCATGAATAAAACAAAACTGGAAAAAAGCTTATCATAACTACCAGTGGGGCTGCAAAAGAAAGGCTGGGATTTCAAAATCTGGAGTTTACTTACCAAGTGTAACACCTGCCACGCAGAGTTAAAATGCAGTAACACCAAATTTCTTTGGTGACTGACAGGTATCACAAGTTCAGTAATTTTCAAGTATGCTGATATATACAGATCCACTAGAAGCCGCTTTTTTTTTAAAAATGCTGTAATTTATTCCAAGGTTGCATACAAAACTTAGTTAAGCGCTTTCATCCACACATCCGTGGACTTCTTCAGAACAGATCAAAGAAATCAGTAGGTTTCTTTAATATGTGCAAATTTGGCGCCAAAATTACCAGTACCCTTAAAAACAACACATTTAAAGACATATTAACCTAGGCTACTACAATGCATTCAATACACTTGTCAATATTAAAAAAATACAAATGTATAAATCCATCATTTTAACTACAAACAAAGTGTAATAATGAATAAATCTCAATATGCTTTAAAAGACATTATTTATAAAAATTCATAAATGTGTCCCCTAATAAATATCCCCTAATATATACTTACATCTGTGCAATAATTGTCATGTTAAAAACACCTATCCATGTTCATCATAAATACAAGGTAAATATAATATATTCAACTATAAACATTCTTTAAAAATTGTAAATTTTACACTAAGTTTTAAGTTGCAATATAGGCTTAATTGTTATACAGTCATTTAACCCTGGTTCATTAGATGTATCAGTTAATAACTGCCATTTCACTTCCCTCTGTCCTAAAATAGCCTTGTAGTTGCCTCCCCGTGGCCCGATAGTTACTTGTTCTACTATAGCAAATTTAAAAGTGTGTGACTGACCAAGTCCTTCTACATGTCTGTATAAGGCGTTATTTTGTCCATCCGCCTAATACTGTAAAGATAGTCATAAATTCTTTTTTTAAAACATCTCTCAGTTTTTCCTGTGTAGAAGCAGGGACAAATCATGCACTTAGCTAAATATATGATATTTTTGGAGTTGCAATTCCCTTGTCTTAGTGTTATTAATATTATCCAGTGTAACTCCTTCCACTTCCCATATCAAGCTACACTGGTTGCAATTAATATTAATAATATTAATAAGAATACTTGCTAGATAATCGTATCACTATTGATACATACAACTTTTTAAAGGTAGAACATCCTTTAATGGCCACTATTGTGGGTATACCTAAGGTCCACAAAAAATATCATCGACCCACCATTCCATCCTATTGTTTCTGGTAGCTTGTCCAAAACTTTCCCGCTGGGTACTGCTATCGACAAATGGCTAAAGCACATTTACACCAAAATTCCACACTTGATAAAAGACTCCTGGGTATTGTTAAGCCATCTTACCCCAGAGGTTTGGAAGGAAGGGTTGATTTATATCACGGCAGATGTAATTGACCTATTTTCCTGTATTCCAAAAGAACAAGGTTTGGAAGCTTTTTGTAATAGTGTAAGGCAGTACTCAGAGTTGAACTGGGATCAAGTTAGTTTGTTAATGGAATTAATCTCCATTATACTTGACCACAATTACATATCTTTTGAAGGAGAAATTTATAGACAAACCAGGGGGGTGGGTGTGGGGGCAGCTTGTGCCCCTATTTTCGCCAACCTGGTTATGCTGGATTGGGAAACGTCACATTTATTTAAAAGTGACTACTATAAATATATTAGACATTATACAAGATTTTTGGACAATATCTTTATATTATGGGATGGTCCAAGTGATATCATAGATGATTTTATACAATTTTTGAACGGTGCTAGTAGTTACGTAACATTTACTTACTCTTGGAGTTTAGATGGTATAGCTTATTTAGACACCTTTATATCTAATACCCCAAATGGGTTTAATTCACGGATTTACAGGAAAAATAAGTTTTCCAACAGTTACTTGGAATTTACAAGCAACCATCCCAGGAAATTGTTAAAAAACATATTCAAGGGACAATGTATAAGGGTGATAAGAATGACATCAAGCTATCAGGATATGTTAGATGAAACTGATTTCATTAAGTCCTTGTTTAAAACTAGGGGTTACCCAGTGCACATGTTGGAGGATGTCAGTAGTTATGTGATAGGTGAATGGGGCAAGAAATACCCCCCTATAATAGGGACTGAATTTAACAAGGGCAGTGATTATACACCGAATAATGAATTTCAGTACAAAAGGGCTTGCATCTTGGAATACAACCCCCAAGCTCAAGCCATCAAAAAAATTCTCTCTAAAAATTGGAACGTGTTTATGGCTGACAAAGGAATTAGTGACATAATTGGGGATCAACCAGTATTTGTTTACAAGATGGGTCGTAATTTGAAGTCTCTGTTAGAAAGAGGAAGTATGCGCAGAGGATTTAGTAAGCAGAACAACAGCACGAGACGATGCGGGAGTTGCAACCAGTGTAGCTTGATATGGGAAGTAGAAGGAGTTACACTGGATAATATTAATAACACTAAGATCATTTTTAGACAAGGGAATTGCAACTCCAAAAATATCATATATTTAGCTAAGTGCATGATTTGTCCTTGCTTCTACAAAGGAAAAACTGAGAGATGTTTTAAAAAAAGAATTTATGACCATCTTTACAGTATTAGGCAGACGGACAAAAATAACACTTATACAGACATGTAGAAGGACTTGGTCAGTCACACACTTTTAAATTTGCTATAGTAGAACAAGTAACTATCGGGCCACTGGGAGGCAACTATAAGGCTATTTTAAGACGGAGGGAAGTGAAATGGCAGTTATTAACTGATGCATCTAATGAACCAGGGTTAAATGATTGTATAACAATTAAGCCTATATTGCAACTTAAGACAGTGTAAAATTTACAATTTTTAAAGAATGTTTATAGTTGAATATATTATATTTTCCTTGTATTTATGATGAACATGGGTAGGTGTTTTTAACATGACAATTATTGCACAGATGTAAGTATATATTAGGGGATATTTATTAGGGGACACATTTATGAATTTTTATAAATAATGACTTTTAAAGCATATTGAGATTTATTCATTATTACACTTTGTAGTTAAAATGATGGATTTACTACATTTGTATTTTTTTAATATTGACAAGTGTGTGTATTGAATGTATTGTAGTAGCCTAGGTTAATATGTCTTTAAATGTGTTGTTTTTAATGGTACTGGTAATTTTGGCGCCATACTTGCACGTATTTAAGGAACCTACTGATTTCTTTGATCTGTTCTGAAGAAGTCCATGGATGTGTGGATGAAAGCACTTAACTAAGTTTTGTATGCAACCTGGGAATAAATTACGGCATTTTTTAAAAAGGCGACTTCTGGTGGATCTGTATATATCAGTGTACTTGAACAGTTTTTAGGATTTCATTGTTGGTGCATGTTGGTTACTGGAGTTTATCAAGTGCAGTAATTTGGAAATGTAGCTGTTAAACTGGAAAGTGCATGGCGTGATAAAGAAAGCAGAAGAAAACAAAGGTCTGTCCTATTTCTTCATTTTTATTCTGGCATGTCTTGATGGTTCTGGGTGCCCTGAATTCACACTGTAAAAATATAAGATATGCTAGGTGATTGTATTTGTTGCTGTAGAAAAGGGCATGCTTCCTTCTATCAAATGAGTGTGTTCCAGAAGTCCTGGCACATACTAAATAATCTTTGGAAATGTCTTAATCAATCCAGGATATTCCATAAAATGTGTACATAAATTAAGAGGGAATATACGTCCAGTTGTAAGCCAGGAATTCTCCCACCCTCCAGTGCAGATAAAAAGAGTTATATTTCGGAGCAATTAACCAACCATAAAAACAACCCAACAATTTTCAGGAAAACCATCACATCTCATCTTACCCCTGGGATCACACAAAACACTTCTCCTTACATTGACAAGTCACCAATTGAGCTGGTTAATATGTTTAATACCCACTTCATCAACAGCATGGCTACATTACTCACCATCTCAAACGCTAGTAAAATTTCTAACTTTGATAATAATAAAGTTATGAGTAACTGACCGCCAAATAACCTGATGAACACTCCGTTGCCGAATCCTAAAAAGCAAAGATAAAGTCAACGAACTGATAAGGAAGGAGTGAAGCAGGAAAAAGTATATCAATAAAAATGTAGTTTATTCACTGGTGTCTAGACGGATAAGCGCTTTCGCTAAAAAGCATCATCAGATCTTTAAAACATTCACCTTAAAACAAGATACTATATATATATATATATATATATATATATATATATATATACAACTTCAATGTATATATTACCCAGTCAAAACTTACAACCAATTAATTAATTTAAAGTGATACTGCAAGTAATACTATATATTAAAAACAAGTCACTGCAGCATACAATACTTGTTATAAACATATTTCACAAAAATATATAAAATGCTTTCATATATAAAAAAACCAAGTATTTCATATTGATGTGCAACACATCTCCTGTCCCTATAAATGTATATTTTTACAAACATTTAATAAACTATATGTGTCTGTGGACATATATATGCAAGAAATGAATACATAGAAATAACTAGCATAAAATGTTGAAGAATGTGCATGTTAAATAAAAAGACTAATGTTGAACTAATCATACTATCATAAATAGTATACATGGAAAAAATAATAATGTTACTCAATATTCATAATACTTATTTAATATTCCTACGTCTTCTTAGCACTGGCTTGATGGATGCCCTTTCATTGAGTCCCATGCCTTTATCTGCTCTTAATTTTATGATCCAATTACCCTCCCTACATTCAGTATAGTTCCTAATGTCTCCCTCACGAGTACTGGGAATTATGACTTCTAGGGCTCTGAATAAAAAACTATGTGTATCTCCATGTTGTACTATATGCTTGGCTAATGCATTGTGTGCTGAGCCCTTTTTAATATGATAAATGTGCTCAAGTATCCTGTCCCTAACAGCCCTGTTGGTTTTCCCAACATAAAAAAGGAGCAGGTCTGCCACACAGTCAGATAAACCAAATGAGAAGTCATACAATTAGCTGTCACTGATATTTGGAACTTCTTGTGTAGGTCTGGGTGAAAAAAAATCATTTTTTGTGTCTATATAGATACAGAAATTGCACTGGCCACAAGACTCAGTATGTCCACCTTCAAATGTCACTTCTTTGTTTATAGGGTAGCATAATAACCTTTTTAAGTTCTTCTTGTTCCTAGACAAAAAATGTGGTTCCTCTCCAACTATCTTTTTAGGCTGTCATCTGTTTGTAAAACAGATCAATATCTAGTTATAATGCCTCTGATTTCTGTATGGTCTGAAGTGAAGAATGATGGAATTCTAACAAAAGATGAGATGGAAGTGGTATCTATAGTATTGTTAATGACTGTTGGTCCAAAATAAGGTGCAGCGACATCTTGCCTTAGAGAGGAGACATTACATAATTGTTCTGTAATTTCTGCTTCATTGTAGCCTCTCTCTAGTAACTTCATTTTTAGGTCAGCTAGTTCATGTGCTAATCCAACATCTGAAGGGTTCAATCTGGAGGCTCTAATCCCTTGCCCCTTAATAATATTCCTAAATACATATGTTGGGTGCATACTAGACCTCAATAGAAGTGTATTACTGTAACATGGTTTCCTATAAATGCCAGTGTTGATCAATCCACATGGTAATTTCTATATATATAGGTCTAAAAAGTCTATCTTACTACTTGACTTATTCATAGTGAACTTTAGGAAATCTGTTAAACTGTTCATTTTTATCAACAATGTATCTAGTTGCTGTGTTCGACCATGCCATAAAACAAAAAGATCATCGACAAAACGTCGATAGAATTTGACATGCTCTCTAAATTCGGTGACCTGAAATAAAGTTGTTTCCTCCCAGTATGCCAAGAACATGTTGGCATAACTGTTCGCATGGGTGCCCATGGCCACTCCATCTTGCTGCCTATATATATTATCACCAAACATAAACAGATTGTTCTCCAACACTAATTCTAAAAAATAGGAAATAAGATCTATCTGTACTTCAGAATATTCACTATGTCCCTTCAGGTATTCTACAATGTACTGAATACCTAATTCATTCGGTATAATAGTGAACAGGGATTGGACATCAAACGTGACCAAAATCATGTCTTCAATGTCATTAACTCCTTTCAAACAATCATATAATTCTATAAGAAATTGCTTAGTGTCCCTAAGTACATAGCTATTACTATTCAAAACCGGTCTCATGTTTCTCTACGAACACTGACAGATGCTCAGTGACCCATCCACTGCCTGCAACAATTGGTCTCATGGGAGGGTCATGTATATTTTTATGAATCTTAGGCAGGCCATGTATCACAGGAATAAGGGGAGCTTTGAGTAGGGAGATGTATGAGGATGTGGCAAACATAGATGAGAAGTTGGTTGAATCTGGCGCACAAGCCAGTACTGATGACATAGGTACAACTTTGGATGTAATAACTCCTGTATCTAAGACATTTATACCCTGAAGTACAAGTGGTAAAGAATTGACCCATTCCTACAGCACAGGAGGTCGTCAGACCAAAGGTCGTTAATAATAAATCTACTGATAGTCCTAGTAGCGTGTAGGTGATATTCCTTTTCCCCTGCCAGTTCGCACAGACAAAGGGCTGAGGAGAGCACGCTCTATGAGTCATGGTCGACAGAAAAGGAAATCCTCAGGGGAATACTTACTCCACCAGACTATCAAGAAAATGTGGGGAAGGGCAGCAATCATTGAATTGCAGTAATTCTATGTATATAACCCCCTTTGTTGGAACAGGGCAGCAGGCAGACATGGGGGAAGGGGTGGACCCGATGATTTGTAATATTTCCACATATATACTTTCACAAGATGAAGTAAGTTTACTGACAAAAAGCTTGAGCTTTATTCCCAGGAGTCATAGTAATTTGGTGGATACCATTACAGACTTGAAAGTTTTTTGTAGGAATGTTATGTTGAAATTAATTTATGGACAACAAGATAATAACACTATGAACATGCAAGGCAGCAAATCACATAATTTCAGAAATCTAAGTCAATTTGTTCCAACAAACCATCCTTTAGTTGTGGCTTATTGTAAACTCACTAAAGAGGAACTTTATGAATACTATGATAACCCGAATAGAAGTAGGAAATATAGACGCAAGGACAACCTTAATTATAAAGAAAGGCAGAGCTTGAAACAATTACAATCAGAACCCTCTGTTATAATTAGGCCTGCTGATAAGGGAGGTAGAGTAGTAGTCATGGATGCCAGTCACTATGCCAGGTCCATGGACAATCTCCTGAAAGATAGATATTATAAAATAGTTACAAGATAGATATTATAAAATAGTTACAAGAGCACAAGTTGAAGAAATAATAAGATAATTTATGGACATGCTGTTGGATATGCAGAAAGGTGGTATTATCAATAAGGAATTATTTGAATATCTGCTAATCAAAGCTCCCCTTATTCCTGTGATACATGGCCTGCCTAAGATTCATAAAAATATACATGACCCTCCCATGAGACCAATTGTTGCAGGCAGTTGATGGGTCACTGAGCATCTGTCAGTGTTCGTAGAGAAACATTTGAGACCGGTTTTGAATAGTAATAGCTATGTACTTAGGGACACTAAGCAATTTCTTATAGAATTATATGATTGTTTGAAAGGAGTTAATGACATTGAAAACATGATTTTGGCCATGTTTGATGTCCAATCCCTGTTCACTATTATACCGAATGAATTAGGTATTCAGTACATTGTAGAATACCTGAAGGGACATAGTGAATATTCTGAAGTACAGATAGATCTTATTTCCTATTTTTTAGAATTAGTGTTGGAGAACAATCTGTTTATGTTTGGTGATAATATATATAGGCAGCAAGATGGAGTGGCCATGGGCACCCCATGTGCGAACAGTTATGCCAACATGTTCTTGGCATACTGGGAGGAAACAACTTTATTTCATGTCACCGAATTTAGAGAGCATGTCAAATTCTATCGACGTTTTGTCGATGATCTTTTTGTTTTATGGCATGGTCGAACACAGCAACTAGATACATTGTTGATAAAAATGAACAGTTTAACAGATTTCCTAAAGTTCACTATGAATAAGTCAAGTAGTAAGATAGACTTTTTAGACCTATATATATAGAAATTACCATGTGGATTGATCAACACTGGCATTTATAGGAAACCATGTTACAGTAATACACTTCTATTGAGGTCTCGTATGCACCCAACATATGTATTTAGGAATATTATTAAGGGGCAAGGGATTAGAGCCTCCAGATTGAACCCTTCAGATGTTGGATTAGCACATGAACTAGCTGACCTAAAAATGAAGTTACTAGAGAGAGGCTACAATGAAGCAGAAATTACAGAACAATTATGTAATGTCTCCTCTCTAAGGCAAGATGTCGCTGCACCTTATTTTGGACCAACAGTCATTAACAATACTATAGATACAACTTCCATCTCATCTTTTGTTAGAATTCCATCATTCTTCACTTCAGACCATACAGAAATCAGAGGCATTATAACTAGATATTGGTCTGTTTTACAAACAGATGACAGCCTAAAAAGATAGTTGGAGAGGAACCACATTTTTTGTTTAGGAACAAGAAGAACTTAAAAAGGTTATTATGCTACCCTATAAACAAAGAAGTGACATTTGAAGGTGGACATACTGAGTCTTGTGGCCAGTGCAATTTCTGTATCTATATAGACACAAAAAAATGAATTTTTTCACCCAGACCTACACAAGAAGTTCCAAATATCAGTGACAGCCAATTGTATGACTTCTCATTTGGTTTATCTGGCTGTGTGCCAGACCTGCTCCTCTTTTTATGTTGGGAAAACCAACAGGGCTGTTAGGGACAGGATACGTGAGCACATTTATCATATTAAAAAGGGCTCAGCACACAATGCATTAGCCAAGCATAGGAGATACACATAGGTTTTTATTCAGAGCCCTAGAAATACTCAAGAAGGAGACATTAGGAACTATACTGAATGTAGGGAGGGTAATTGGATCATAAAATTAAGAGCAGATAAAGGCATGGGACTCAATGAAAGGGCATCCATCAAGCCAGTGCTAAGAAGACGTAGGAATATTAAATAAGTATTATGAATATTGAGTAGCATTAGTAGTTTTTCCATATATACTATTTATGATAGTATGATTAGTTCAACATCAGTCTTTTTATTTAACATGCACATTCTTCAACATTTTATGCTAGTTATTTCTATGTATTCATTTCTTGCATATATATGTCCACAGACACATATAGTTTATTTAATGTTTGTACAAATATACATTTATAGGGACAGGAGATGTGTTGCACATCTATATGCAGCACTTGGGTTTTTTATATATGAAAGCATTTTATATATTTTTGTAAAAAATGTTTATAACAAGTATTATATGCTGCAGTGACTTGTTTTTAATATATAGTATTACTTGCAGTATCACTTTAAATGAATTAACTGGTTGTAAGTTTTGATTGGGTAATATATGCATTGAAGTTGTATATATAGTATCTTGTTTTAAGGTGAATGTTTTAAAGATCTGATGATGCTTTTTAGCGAAAGCGCTTATCTGTCTAGACACCAGTGAATAAACTACGTTTTTATTGATATACTTTTTCCTACTTCTCTCCGTCCTTATCAGTTCATTGACTTTAACTTTGATAATAATCTCCCCCCTCAAAATGCCAGTCAGGACATCAATAACTCTTCTACCACCTGCTAATATCTATCAGCACTTAATATATCTAAACCTCCATTCTCTCTGCAACCAGCATCTACGACTTTAATTTGTAAACTTTGTCTCAGACTAAAACCTTGTTCCTCTTCTTCTGACAATCTTCCACCAGAATACTTAAAATTCGTTGCTGACTCAATTGCTTATCCAGTTAGCATTCTTATCAATCGATTCATTATGGAATTGCATGTCCCAGCCCTCTGGAAGAAGTCAATCATGACCCTTTACACAAAGAATATAAATCTAACAAGCTAACAAACTACAGACGTATCTCTGTATTTTCCTCTCTATCCAAACTGCTTGAAAAGTCCATACATATACAGCTGCTAAACCATCTTACCCATAGGATCATAGAAAGTTATTTTGCCATTTGCCCTAGGGCCCTTACAAGCCTAGCCAAGTCCTTACCCTTATTTCCATGATCAGCATCTATTGCCTCTGTCCAAGAGGGACTTAGGTGGAAGCCCAAAACACAGCTTAGCCTAGAATAAAACCCAGGCCTCTTACACAAGAGGTAAGAATTCTACCACTGGACCACTTCTACATAGCTATAACATAAAATCACAAGTTATAACATAACATAAAAATCTCCTTACTCCCACTCAACATGACTTCAGGCCAGGGCACAGTATAACAATAGCTCTAATCTCTTTTAGTGACACAGTAAACAAAGCTATGGACTCCGGCCTACACACCTCCATATTACTATTAGATTTATCAAAGGCCTTTGACACAGTCTCACATAACATACTTCTTCAACAGCTTGAATCATTAGGTTTTATACCACCCTCCAAGCTATGGTTTAATAGTTACCTACACAACAGGCAACAATGTGTAAAATGGCAAGGTTGCCTATCTCAAGACCAGACTAAGAGAAGTGGAGTCCCACAGGGATCTATTCTCGGACCCTTTCTTTTCAATATATTCATCAATAACCTAAACACCGCCTGCCACAACAGCATACTAATCCAACATGCCGACAATTCCACTATCGTCTCCTCTTCTGACAACATACCTGACCTACTCCAAAAAACACAGACCCCCTTTACCTCAATAAAATTAAAACTAAACAACACACAATTACTACTTAATCCTAACAAAACTACACTATTAATGTTCTCACCTAAAACTTGCACATCTGAATTCAAATCTATTCCCATTACAAAACTGAGATTGAAATTGTAACAAGTGCTAAACTTCGGGGCATTACCATAGACAACAAACTTACATTTGACCAACTCATATGAAATGTTATTAAAAAAAAAAAACATTGCAGACTAGGAACACTTTGGATCCAAAAAATGTTGGTGTCTACAAATACCAAAAAGACTCTTGCAAATACCTACCTGATCCCTCTCTACTCTACTGTGCTCCAATTTTTACTAATCTACACAACACACTCAAAACCAAACTCCAGTCTTGTTTTTACAAATTTTGTAAATTTGCTACATACTCACCTTACCACACCCACCACTGCAATGCTCTCAAACAGCTAAACTGGCTAGAAATCCCCCACTCTCTTGACTAGCTTCAACTTCCTATTGCACAAAAAAATATACAAATCTGATAGCTGTCCTGCATTAAAATCTATTCTGCATACTCACATTCCCACCAGAATCCTCCATTCTGCTGCTAGATTAGTCATACATGTATATAAGCCCAAGAAAAGAGCTGGCCAATGTCTTTACTCTTATGCTATAGCTAAGCTCTGGGACAACCTACCAAACAACATCACCGCTATAGAAAATACCAAAAGAAAAACAGACTGTTTCAGAGTAATCAGTAAGCCACAAAGTCCACTCCACGATATTTAGTCTTAACGCACCTTTTATTACCAAAACAAAAGCGTTTTGCTACAACCCCTGGTGTAGCTTCCTCAGAGTACAAAGTAAAACCTGTAACAGTTTCTTTTTTAAACATAAAAACGCGCCAAACAAAGGAGCGGCGCGAAATTGTTACAAATACAATCAATGTAAAATGGTAACAAAGTTCCTTCAAAATGTAAAACATGTCCTGCCAGTATTTTATGGTGACTAAGTCACCCATTAAAACACAGAAAATCATTTTTTAAAATTCTTTTAAATGAGTGTCAGCTATTTAAAAACGTGCCGGACCCTATCTGGTCAAGGCATGCGCACAACATGGTAAACAAATAAGATAAAAGTAAACATGAAACAGAATGTCATTGTCATGACCAAAATTAATCTAATCTAAAACTGATACTGAGAAGTCATCAATCCTACATAGAGTAAGTTACCGGTAAACCAACTCATAAGAATCCAGTAAATACTGTGCTAGACGAAGACAAGGACTTACTAGGTGTATTAAATCTACCCCAACTTAAATAGTGAGGGTCATATCCTGCATCGCCAAGTTTTGGTATTTAAAACAAAAACATTCGGTCTCTAAGAACACCCCTGTGTAGCTCACCAACAACAGGAGACCAATCACCATCGGGTCAGAACACATCCAAGAAGCACCAACACCAGTGAAGCCGAACTGTCAACGTCAAAGTCAAAGCCCAATCCAACCCGAAACCAGCAACAAGCGATCGGTCCCGCGGGAGTCAGCCAAAAACTCACCGCACCCATTAAGATCCACCATGTGTGCTACACTAAAAAGGATGAACTGCCAGTAATTGTATAAACTTCCTACAACTTACGTAGGAGAGATGAGAACCGACAACATCAGACATTGATATAATAAACGGGTCAGACGATCCATCTGTCATGTCGAGAAAAATCACTTCAATATATTTCAAACTTGTACCTTGGGTTACAAAACAAGTACTTTAACAATATGAAGATATTTTAAGGGTAATGAATATAAAAACAGTATCGCTTTAAGACCGTACCAGGTTTGGAAAAAATCCCACATCATAAAAGGCTGTATGACCCAGAGCCGTAACAACGAGCAGGGGCGTAATCACCCCACGTAAACCCATAATCCAGGATCTAAGGGGAAGCACCAGCGTGAAACAACAGGCTGGTAGTACACAATTAAAACCAGAACCAATCAAAGTGGTTCGGGGTAAGACCCCCTTACCAAACAAACAATACCCAACATATACAACACCTATGAAAAAATAATAATAACCAGTGTGGAAATCAAAAAGGAAGAAGTCCACAAAATCTGGGAATGGTTCCATACCAGAAAAAATATATGTAGGGGCATACCAAGTCCAGCCCAAATCAAAGTGACCAAGTGTGTTCTGCCAGGATAAAACAGGAGCCCCGAGCATCACGGAGCCATAAAGTATAGGGAATCAAGAAAAACCCCAAATGTGTTACCAAATAACTATTACTACAGTGTACCCCCTAAGTTGTACTAAAAGGAAGGAGACCAGGTCTTAAATCATCTTCTCATGAAGGAAATACCTAAGTGTAAAAGACCAAAAATGTATAACATGCTCCAGGGGATATAAGTGTGATCTAAGGGCAACCCTGCCACAGATAGTAATATTATCTAAGGTAGCTCTTTAATTTTAATAGACAAGAGATATTACAATTGTCATTTAGACCAGGTGGTTGAAATGCATCAAGTTTTAATTGCCACTCTAATTCTTTTGTTTCCAGAATAATAGACCCAGGGCCACCTCTAATGTTGTGGGGGACATGGTCAATAGCAGAAAAAAGGAAACTGTGGTCTTTATTGAGTAGAATGTGTTTGGAGAGCGCATTATCTTCTTTGCCTTTCCTAATGGCATAAGTATGCTGATAGATTCTCTCTTTAAATTTTTGCTCAGTTTTCCCTATGTAGTAAGCTGAGCAGCAAACACATTGTGCTAAATAGACTAAGAATTTTGTATTACAATTAACTTTGTAGTGGCAAGTAATCTTTTTACCATTTACAACCAGTGTGTTCCCTGTTCTGATGCATTTACAAAAATTACAGTTACCACATGGGAAACTGCCTTTCTGACGTGAATGGAAATCAAGATGTTTTTTACTTTCCAAGAAGTTTTTTAGGTTTTTACCCCTCCTGTAAACTATTAGTGGTTTGTCCCCAAGTTTTTCCCCCAAACCACTATTACAGGAAATAAGGTACCAATTTTTAAATAAAATAGAATTAATAATTCTAGAGTCCATGTTGTACACTGTAATGAAACTACAAGAAAAATTATTTTGTTTGTTGCTGGAAACTGTTTCTAAACTAAAAGGGGGAGAAGGATTTGGTATTGAACTCAAGTCCTCGGTTATAAGTTCATCCCCAGAGTGTCTGGAGGTGTTACAAAGTAAGGGTTTGTAGAAGCCCTCCTGTCTTTTAGTAGTGACTTCTATAATGAGTTCTTCCAAAAGTTGACCTGGATAGTTACGGTTTGAAAACATTTCAAAAAGTAGTGTACATTCCTTGTCAAAAAGCTCCATGGTGCTACACATTCTGGCTGCCCGGATCAACTGACCCTTGACTATTGATCTTTTTTGTCTGTAAGGGTGTTGACTTGAAAAGTGAAGAAGTGAATTACAATAAGTGGGTTTCCTGTGTATTGATGAAAGTAATGTGTTGTTCAAGTCCACCTTTTCAAGGTTAACATCCAAATAGTCAATGGAGTCTGTTGAAAAGTGAAAAGTGAACTTAAAGAATGGTGTAGTACCATTCATGAAATCAATAATGGAGATGGCGTCCTGTTCAGAACCTTGAAAAAGGACAAAGATATCATCCAAGTACCTCGTGTAATAAATAAAGTGTTTCACTATTTGGGAATTTGAAAGAAGAAATTTTTTCTCCCAGTAGGCTACTACCATATTTGCTACAGTTGTACCGCAAGGTGAGCCCATGGCTATACCCTGAGTCTGTAAGAAATAATGGTTCTCAAAAATAAAGAAATTGGATGTGAGGATAATATCAATAAGTTCAGTTACTGTGTCGATTTCCATTTGAGGTGCTCCTAATTCATATAACAGTAGTCCAACCCATTCTGATGCCTCCTGGTGGGGGATGGAGGTGTATAAGTCCACAATATCGATTGTCAAGAAATTGAAGTCAAAATCTAGTTTTAATTGGTTTATGTTAGAGAGAAAGGACCATGAGTCCTTGCATATGCAGGGTATCATTTTTAGATATTTGCTGAGAATGTTGTCCACCAACCGAGCACAAGGGTGGGTCATAGAAGACCTCTCATCAATAAGTGCTCTGATTGGTGGATCTTGTAAATTTTTGTGAATTTTCGGAATTCCGAAAATTATAGGTGTTTTTGGTAAAGTGATGTCTATAAAATGATAGACATCACTGTTGATTTTCCCAGCTAAAAACAGGTCCCTGAAGTAACCTCTGTTTCTGACAAATGTGGTGTTCATTTCATTAAGGGAAGAGGGCCTATAAGCTGGACTATTAAGGATCTTCTGCATCCGTACTGAATAATCATCATTGTTAAGGATGACAAGACCCCCACCCTTGTCAGGTTTTAGAATTCTGATTGGAATGTTTTCAAGTTCCCTTAGTAATGTATGCTGTTCTTTTGTGATATTAAACTTTTGTTTCCTAGCAAGAAGTTTAGCCTGAGCTTCAAGATGCCTTAAATCAACCTCACAGGCTTTTTCAAATAGAGCTAAGCTAGGATGTAAAGGGGGATTATAAACACTGGAGAGTCTTAAACTATTGAGTTCACACTGCATAGAGGAAGAAAACAACAAACCCAAGTTAAGTTTTCTCGTGAAGTGTTTTACATCAATGATAGTATCAGTGAGATTAAAATGACAAGTAGGAACAAATGAATTGCCTAGTGATAACAGATCAATCAATTCTTGTTCAATTCTGAAATTGGTAAAATTGTAAATGTTAAAGTCACCTTTACTGTTTTTGAGAATGACAGGAAAGACTGGAGGAGAAGTAACACCCCTATTGTTCGTGTGTAAGGGGCTCAGTTGTTCCAGTTTTTCAAGGTTCTGAACAGGACGCCATCTCCATTATTGATTTCATGAATGGTACTACACCATTCTTTAAGTTCACTTTTCACTTTTCAACAGACTCCATTGACTATTTGGATGTTAACCTTGAAAAGGTGGACTTGAACAACACATTACTTTCATCAATACACAGGAAACCCACTTATTGTAATTCACTTCTTCACTTTTCAAGTCAACACCCTTACAGACAAAAAAGATCAATAGTCAAGGGTCAGTTGATCCGGGCAGCCAGAATGTGTAGCACCATGGAGCTTTTTGACAAGGAATGTACACTACTTTTTGAAATGTTTTCAAACCGTAACTATCCAGGTCAACTTTTGGAAGAACTCATTATAGAAGTCACTACTAAAAGACAGGAGGGCTTCTACAAACCCTTACTTTGTAACACCTCCAGACACTCTGGGGATGAACTTATAACCGAGGACTTGAGTTCAATACCAAATCCTTCTCCCCCTTTTAGTTTAGAAACAGTTTCCAGCAACAAACAAAATAATTTTTCTTGTAGTTTCATTACAGTGTACAACATGGACTCTAGAATTATTAATTCTATTTTATTTAAAAATTGGTACCTTATTTCCTGTAATAGTGGTTTGGGGGAAAAACTTGGGGACAAACCACTAATAGTTTACAGGAGGGGTAAAAACCTAAAAAACTTCTTGGAAAGTAAAAAACATCTTGTTTTCCATTCACGTCAGAAAGGCAGTTTCCCATGTGGTAACTATAATTTTTGTAAATGCATCAGAACAGGGAACACACTGGTTGTAAATGGTAAAAAGATTACTTGCCACTACAAAGTTAATTGTAATACAAAATTCTTAGTCTATTTAGCACAATGTGTTTGCTGCTCAGCTTACTACATAGGGAAAACTGAGCAAAAATTTAAAGAGAGAATCTATCAGCATACTTATGCCATTAGGAAAGGCAAAGAAGATAATGCGCTCTCCAAACACATTCTACTCAATAAAGAGCACAGTTTCCTTTTTCTGCTATTGACCATGTCCCCCACAACATTAGAGGTGGCCCTGGGTCTATTATTCTGGAAACAAAAGAATTAGAGTGGCAATTAAAACTTGATGCATTTCAACCACCTGGTCTAAATGACAATTGTAATATCTCTTGTCTATTAAAATTAAAGAGCTACCTTAGATAATATTACTATCTGTGGCAGGGTTGCCCTTAGATCACACTTATATCCCCTGGAGCATGTTATACATTTTTGGTCTTTTACACTTAGGTATTTCCTTCATGAGAAGATGATTTAAGACCTGGTCTCCTTCCTTTTAGTACAACTTAGGGGGTACACTGTAGTAATAGTTATTTGGTAACACATTTGGGGTTTTTCTTGATTCCCTATACTTTATGGCTCCGTGATGCTCGGGGCTCATGTTTTATCCTGGCAGAACACACTTGGTCACTTTGATTTGGGCTGGACTTGGTATGCCCCTACATATATTTTTTCTGGTATGGAACCATTCCCAGATTTTGTGGACTTCTTCCTTTTTGATTTCCACACTGGTTATTATTATTTTTTCATAGGTGTTGTATATGTTGGGTATTGTTTGTTTGGTAAGGGGGTCTTACCCCGAACCACTTTGATTGGTTCTGGTTTTAATTGTGTACTACCAGCCTGTTGTTTCACGCTGGTGCTTCCCCTTAGATCCTGGATTATGGGTTTACGTGGGGTGATTACGCCCCTGCTCGTTGTTACCGCTCTGGGTCATACAGCCTTTTATGATGTGGGATTTTTTCCAAACCTGGTACGGTCTTAAAGCGATACTGTTTTTATATTCATTACCCTTAAAATATCTTCATATTGTTAAAGTACTTGTTTTGTAACCCAAGGTACAAGTTTGAAATATATTGAAGTGATTTTTCTCGACATGACAGATGGATCGTCTGACCCGTTTATTATATCAATGTCTGATGTTGTCGGTTCTCATCTCTCCTACGTAAGTTGTAGGAAGTTTATACAATTACTGGCAGTTCATCCTTTTTAGTGTAGCACACACGGTGGATCTTAATGGGTGCGGTGAGTTTTTGGCTGACTCCCGCGGGACCGATCGCTTGTTGCTGGTTTCGGGTTGGATTGGGCTTTGACTTTGACGTTGACAGTTCGGCTTCACTGGTGTTGGTGCCTCTTGGATGTGTTCTGGCCCGATGGTGATTGGTCTCCTGTTGTTGGTGAGCTACACAGGGGTGTTCTTAGAGACTGAATGTTTTTGTTTTAAATACCAAAACTTGGCGATGCAGGATATGACCCTCACTATTTAAGTTGGGGTAGATTTAATACACCTAGTAAGTCCTTGTCTTCGTCTAGCACAGTATTTACTGGATTCTTATGAGTTGGTTTACCGGTAACTTACTCTATGTAGGATTGATGACTTCTCAGTATCAGTTTTAGATTAGATTAATTTTGGTCATGACAATGACATTCTGTTTCATGTTTACTTTTATCTTATTTGTTTACCATGTTGTGCGCATGCCTTGACCAGATAGGGTCCGGCACGTTTTTAAATAGCTGACACTCATTTAAAAGAATTTTAAAAAATGATTTTCTGTGTTTTAATGGGTGACTTAGTCACCATAAAATACTGGCAGGACATGTTTTACATTTTGAAGGAACTTTGTTACCATTTTACATTGATTGTATTTGTAACAATTTCGCGCCGCTCCTCTGTTTGGCGTGTTTTTATGTTTAAAAAAGAAACTGTTACAGGTTTTACTTTGTACTCTGAGGAAGCTACACCAGGGGTTGTAGCGAAAACGTTGCTTGTTTTGGTAATAAAAGGTGCGTTAAGACTAAATATCGTGGAGTGGACTTTGTGGCTTACTGATTACTCTGAAACAGTCTGTTTTTCTTGGTCTTTCGTTTCAGCAACAGTTTGTCTTTAGTGAAAATACCAAAAGGTTCAAGCTGACACTACAAATCTACCGTGTAAACCCCTGGGTCTGCCCCTGGTCTACAACAAACGTAATCCCATCTTTCTTAGGTTTCTTCTGTCCCTCTCCTCACCTTTCCTCCCCACCATTCTAACATCCTTACAACTGTCTTCTCTCCTCTTATCCCCTACATCTTTACTCTCCTTTTATATCCCCTTCCACTTCTTTTTTTCCTCTTAAATTTCTTAATATAACACATCTAATTTCTCCCCAATAACCTAACCTAACTTTTAACTTTCACTTTTACTTCTACCCTCTTTATTCCTTTCTCATGTATTAATATTGCCAATCACTAATCACTAAATCCTTTCATCTACACAACCACCAAAAGTTCTTCTTTCTCTAAAAATGTAAATTTATTTATTTATTTATTTAACATTTGTTAACCAGGTTGGTCCAACTGGGTAGAGACCCCTTTTCAGCGCAGATCTGAGGAGAAAAGCTCCACAACAAAACAGCAGATAAAAAATTAGTAGCAGATAAACAGTTATAAGATTGCTAACTATGATTAAAAAGTAACATTTATAAAGTTACTAACATTTAAAGTTACTAATGGGATAATCAAAATATGAAAAAAATATAAAAAAAATATGCATTTTGTTTCAGAAGAGACAAATAACTAAATATGTTGCACATCATACATTCTAGCCAATGGTACTACAGATGGAGAGCTGCCTATACAAGGTGTATAATAGGGCAGGAAGAAAATATTATGATAATAGGAGTAGTAAATCAACAAGGAAGAGAGGTGTAGTGAGAGGTTAGATAGCAGTAAATGAGAGGTGCAGTGAGAGGTTATAGAGCAGTAGATGAGAGGTGCAGTGAGAGACTGGATGGAAAGTAGCTGCAGGAAGAAACAAAAAAAAAATCAGGAAGAAAGTACTTTAATGCTAGCAGTAGTAGGCCAGCAAGGAAGAGAGGTGCAGTGAGAGGTTAGATAAGAGTAGATGAGAGGTGCAGTGAGAGGTTAGATAGCAGTAAATGAGAGGTGCAGTGAGAGGTTAGATAGCAGTAAATGAGATGTGCAGTGAGAGGTTAGATAGCAGTAAATGAGAGGTGCAGTGAGAGGTTAGATAGCAGTAAATGAGAAGTGCAGTGAGAGGTTAGAGAGCAGTAAATGTGAGGTGCAGTAATAGGTTAGATAGCAGTAAATGAGAGGTGCAGTGAGAGGTTAGAGAGCAGTAGATGAGAGGTGCAGTGAGAGGCTGGATGGAAAGTAGCTGCAGGAAGAAACAAAAAAAAGTCAGGAAGAAAGTACTTTGATGCTAGCAGTAGTATGCCAGCAAGGAAGAGAAGTGCAGTGAGAGGTTAGATAAGAGTAGATGAGAGGTGCAGTGAGAGGTCAGATAAAAGTAGATGAGAGGTGCAGTGAGAGGTTAGATAGCAGTAAACGAGAGGTGCAGTGAGAGGTTAGATAGCAGCAAATGAGAGGTGCAGTGAGAGGCTAGATAGCAGTAAATGAGAGGTGCAGTGAGAGGTTAGATAGCAGTAAATGAGAGGTGCAGTGAGAGGTTAGATAGCAGTAAATGAGAGGTGCAGTGAGAGGTTAGATAGCAGCAAATGGGAGGTGCAGTGAGAGGTTAGATAGTAGTAAATGAGAAGTGCAGTGAGAGGTTAGAGAGCAGTAAATGAGAGGTGCAGTGATAGGTTAGATAGCAGTAAATGAGAGGTGCAGTGAGAGGTTACATAGCAGGAAATGAGAGGTGCAGTGATAGGTTAGATAGCAGTAAATGAGAGGTGCAGTGAGAGGTTAGATAGCAGTAAATGAGAGGTGCAGTGAGAGGTTAGAGAGCAGTAGATGAGAGGTGCAGTGAGAGGCTGGATGGAAAGTAGCTGCAGGAAGAAACAAAAAAAGTCAGGAAGAAAGTACTTTGATGCTAGCAGTAGTAGGCCAGCAAGGAAGAGAGGTGCAGTGAGAGGTTAGATAAGAGTAGATGAGAGGTGCAGTGAGAGGTTAGATAAGAGTAGATGAGAGGTGCAGTGAGAGGTTAGATAGCAGTAAATGAGAGGTGCAGTGAGAGGTTAGATAGCAGTAAATGATAGGTGCAGTGAGAGGTTAGGGAGCAGTAGATGGGAGGTGCAGTGAGAGGTTATAGAGCAGTAGATGAGAGGTGCAGTGAGAGGCTGGATGGAAAGTAGCTGCAGGAAGAAACAAAAAAAAGTCAGGAAGAAAGTACTTTGATGCTAGCAGTAGTATGCCAGCAAGGAAGAGAGGTGCAGTGAGAGGTTAGATAAGAGTAGATGAGAGATGCAGTGAGAGGTTAGATAAGAGTAGATGAGAGGTGCAGTGGGAGGTTAGATAAGACTAGATGAGAGGTGCAGTGGGAGGTTAGATAAGAGTAGATGAGAGGTGCAGTGAGAGGCTGGATAAAAGTAGCAACAGGAAGAAAAAAGACAGTGGAGGTAATTAGGGGAAATAAGCACCTATGTAGGAAGTATGCAAAAGAGTAGGGTAGTAGAAGCAGGTAGGATAACAGTTTGCATTATTATAGTGAATTTGATTGTATAGATGTTGCAGTTATGAGAGGATGAGTAATAGGCAGACTACATAACAAGTAGAAAGAATATTTTATGTCGGGTCATTGCAAGGACATAACCAAAACTTGCAGTAGGAATCTTTAAGAGCTATCTTGAAGGAGTTGAGATCAGTGCTAGATCTGACATGTAGTGGTAGTCTGTTCCAGGCTTTGGGATGGAGTGGCTGTAGAGTAGTTTGCCAATAATTTTATTAGGCTTATAGACTTGTAACAGATTCTGTTGAGAACTACAAAGAGCACGGATGGGAGTATAACGCTGGATAAGAGAACAGAGAAAGCGGCTGAAAGATGAGTCATGTAGGACTGAGTGAGCTGTGTGAAGCTGGGGGAATAGAATGTGGTACTGAAATTTTTAGGGCTATACAGTGATGTGTGCGATAGGGTAGATTAGTAGCAAATCTAGCAATTTTGTTATAGGTAAGTTCAAGTTTAGTCATGAGATTGGCTTGAAGATTTGTAAGTATGGGGGCTGCATAGAGTAATGTGGGGAGTAGGAAGGTTTGGGCAAGGGAGAATCTGGAGGACTGAGTGAGAGTATATAATTATTATGTACATTATTCATCTCCTATTGTACCATATGCATTTATTCAATTTCTTTGAGAACTTTATTTCATGGGTTTTAAATGTTATTCAAATTAAATGTACTGTTCTATTACTGCCAGTTTTAAATCACTGTGGAGCTTTTCCCCCGAGCCTCTGCTGAAAATGGGTCTTTGATCCAGTCAGACTTTCCCAGTTACCAAACATAAATAAATAAATTGTAGTTGATGACGTTATGCTTGCTAAAATATTTCTGTTTAATCATTCTGTTTGGGGTGAGGCTCTGTTTAAATCTGAGCTTTGCACTCAACTGTGTTTTTGGCTTTTACCAGTCTTGTATTGTGGCCAAAGGACAGGCGTAAAATGAGCAGAATACCTCTCAACTGTTCAGATTTTTGCAGAATGTCCAGATTTTGGATCTTATTTTTGGTCTGCTCCTCATAGAATTTGTGATTTTCTGGCAAATCAAAGAGAATTGAAGTCACTAAATAATATTAAATAATGGCAGTCATGTCAGTTTCAGACTTCATATCCTTCAAAAAATGTATAATGGAAAATCTATCATTCTAGCAACTTTCTAAATTTATACGAGCAATATTTTAAATCTGTCCCTATTTTTGGACTTTTGTCCCCCATTATTTCTGGCTTTGTCCAATTTCTTCCATTGAGAGGCAGAGAGATATGATGACCAGATTATGATACACCTTAATATGGCAGTTCATTCTAGAGTTTTGTCTGATGGCCACTATTCCAAAATTAGTAGCCTGCATGAAGTGATGTTGTACCCTTTTGTATTCTGCAAATATAATAAGTAAACAGCTAGCGGAGTCAGCAGTACTTTAAGACTTATTAACGATTTATTATTAACAAAATATCTGGAGTGCCACTTGAGGGGTAATTTGTTAGCTGAACTTGCATAGGATATCATTAGTGATTGTTAGGGATAAGTTGGCTGCACTTAAAGGTTGGTGCATTTCTTTTGTAACCACTGCTGTCCTGTTTGTAACTCTGTATACATGTGTACAAATGTGGGTGTGTGGGTGTTTATATACGCTAACAGGCTGACTAGAACTGGGTGTAAACTCCTCAGCCTTTCTCCTTCCTAAACAAAGCTGCATGTTAGTTGCTGCAATAACAATGGTTCTCAAAGCCAAAATGCAGAGAGCTATGAGAGTTAGCAATGGTTGTCAGAACTTCAAAACAGAGAACTCACACAAAGTATAATATTACCAGAACTGCATTATGCAAGCAATAATGCCAGACAGGGTGTGTGTTAATGTGTAATTAAACCCACCCAGGGGTGTTGTGAAGCCTGACGTCAGAGGTGGAGGGCCTCTAAACCCTGGAAGGGCATTAATTACACATTAACATGCACCCTGGAGGGCATTATTGCACTTAGAGAATGGTCTCTCTGTAAAATTGTTGTGTTTTACTTACATTTTTTTAAGTATTATTTTATTTTTTTAATATATTTTTGATGTAAAATATTTCCTCTGCCTAATGTTTCATACTTGCTGTGACCTGGCCCAGCAATCAATGACCCTCAATCCTCACCACTAATACCTGTGAGGGGCATCTCATATAGGAGGAAAGGATACGAAATACACACAGTAAAGTGCAATTTCCCTTAAGAGCACACAGAGCTCACAGTCAGTCCGGGGCTGGTCGCTCCTTTGCTCTCCAGGTCCCCAATAAGACTCCCTGCTGGCACAGCTATAGGGTCCAGATTTCAGCCAGCTGGGCAAGCTAAAACCTCCAGCACCCTCTCTGTCCAACCAGTGCTTCATGTCCCTGCCCAAGTAGCTGATGCACACACACACATACACATACACAAACACACACACACACACACACACACACACACACACACACACACACACACACACACACACACACACACTTTGAGATAAGAGTTTTATACAACCACACAGACACTCCTGGGGAAGGTTGGCACAGGTTCTCCAGCTGTGCCCCTTTTACCCATATAATCATTGCCATCACCAAGCTAATAATTATCAGCTACTCAAAGGTCCTTAAAAGGGTGTCCAGTTATTACTCTGCAATGTTATTATCCAATTGGTAGTATAACTAAACAGTCAAGGCTTATTAGAGTGACTTGGTACAGGATCACTATATACATGCAATGCACTCTAGAGCTTAAATTATCTCTACACAAAACAGCCACAGTTAAACTGGTTTAAAAATATTTAATAATAAATAATTAAAAACACAAGACAATAGTTTTTACTACACAGTGCTAGTCAAGACTTCAGAGATCACAGAGAAATACTTAAAATAATTCAGTAGTACAGTTCTGACATCACAGAAAAACACTTAGTCTAATCTTTCTAGTTTCTAGCTGTTTCTAAGAGAAAACACAAGCCTAAGATAAATTTACATATAGAGCAAGACAGTGCTGTGAGTTGGATGGTCAAGACAAGAATGCTTAATGCTCTCTGGTTCTCTCTGTTTTTAAAATCACATTCCTGGTTCCCATTACATCATTATTCACACTTCCATGGGTTCCCAGGCTAACAGAAACTACATTTACATTCTTAACATCTCCTTGTGTTATCTTGCAGCTGGTCAGGAACAGAGCAATAAAAATACATTTGCATGTTTAAATGTAGCAATTTAATTCTTGGTTAAAGCAATAGAAAGAATCTCTTCATTTAGACATTTTGGCACCGTGTTTAGATCAAAGGGTCACAACATGCTTTACTTGGTCAGCTTTCTGCCAGCAGAGTGCACTGTTGTTACATTTTTTCCAGTTCCACATGTAACACTATTTTTACCATTTATGGCAACAAGCCTGTGGTTTACATTAATGTTTACAGATGACAGAATTATCTATAAAATTCTATCTGGCTAGGCTGGCAGCCTTCACATTTCTCTCTCCCCCCAAAGAACTCAAGCTAGTTTTTCAAGTGACCATTGAGAAACGCTGCTTGAGAGGGTTAGGTCTATCTGAGTATACCTTACCCCATTCCCTGTCTTGAGAGTCCATCTGCATTGACATTGCTAATCCCACTGCAGTGCTGCACTGACATATATGCTTGCAACCGTAGGCTCCATCTTAGCAGCTTGTCCTTTTGCTGGCTGGCTCTGTTCTTCCTTGTCAGGTCTGTGAAGGGAGCAGCTATGGTACTATAACTGGGGACGAACTTTCTGTAGTACCCTGCTGTCCCTAAAAATGTCCTCACCTGCTTTTTAGTAACAGGTGCAGGTCATGCTTGAATGGCTTCCACTTTGGCAGGTTCTGGCCTTATCTTACCATTCCCCACTCTATGTCCTAGGTAGGAGACCTCTGCAATACCCACCTGATATTTGCTTGGCTTAATGGTCAACCCTGCCCTCTGTAGTCTGCCCAGCACCTCCCTGACATGCTGAAGATGCACTGGCCAGGAATGGCTATAGATGGCAATATCATCTAGGTAAGCAAGGACAAACCCTCCTGCTCCTGCCAGGATATGATCTACCAGCCTCTGGAAAGTTGCTGGGGCATTTTTCACATCTTGGTGAACTCATACAAGCCAAAAGGAGTCACAAAGGCTGACTTCTCTCTATCACTGGGAGTCAAGGGCATCTGCCAGTAACCCTTGGTAAGATCAATGGTTGTAAGATACTTAGCCCCATCCAGCTGCTCTAGGGCCTCATCTGTCCTAGGCACGGGGTAAGCATCTGACTCTGTGCAACTATTTAATTTCCTGTAGTCCACACAGAACCTGGTGCTGCCATCCTTCTTTGGCACCAGCTCTACTGGGGAGGCCCAAGGACTGTTGGACTCTTGAATCACCCCTAGTTCCAACATCTCCTGTATCTCCTCCCTCAGAGTCTGTTTGACTCTCTCAGGCACTCTATAAGGGGCCTGCCTAATAGGCCTTTGGGGTCCTGTATCCACCTGGTGCTGCTCCAAGTGGGTGCACCCTGGTTTCGCAGTGAACATGTCCCCATATTCCTGCAACACTGCTCAGATTTCTCGAACCTGGGTAGGAGATAGCTGCTGGGACATTGATACCCCTTCCACTGAGGTGTCAGCCTGAGCCTCACTGAAGAGTTCAGTCCCTAGATCTCCTTCAGACTCTTCCTGCAATCCACTGCAAATGCTCAGCACAAGGGCCTCCCTATCATGGTAAAGTTTCATCATGTTAACATGGTGCAATTAGTGCCCCTGCCTTCTGCCTAGCAGTTCCACCATGTAATTAACATCACTTACCTTTCTTACCACCTTGCAGGGTCCCTCCCAAGCTGCTTGTGGCTTGTTCTGTCTGACAGGAATGAGAACCATTACCTGCTGCCTCACAGAATACTCTCTAGCTCAAGCATTCCTATCATACCACACCTTTTCCTGTTGTTTGGGCTGCTGCCAGGTTCTCCTGGGCCAAGCCCATGAGTTCCCTGAGCCTTGTCCTGCAGTTTAGGATGTATGCCACAACAGACTCCTTATGAGACTTGCACTCACCTTCCCACTCATCTCGAATTAATCCAGAGGTCCCCTCACCCTATGCCCATACAGCAACTCAAAGGGTGAAAAACCTATGGATTCCTGGGGAACTTCTCTGTAAGCAAACAGAAGGGGCAAATATTTGTCCAACTCCCTCTTAAACTGATCTGCAAATGCCCGTAGCATGGACTTGATTGTAGAGTTTAACCTCTCAACAAGACCATTAGTCTGGGGGATGGTAGGGGGTGGTCTTCATGTGCTTTACCCCACAGGACTTCCACAGACAAGCCAGCAGGTCTGACATAAAATTGGCACCTCTGTCAGTCAGTATTTCTTTTGGGAAACCTACCCTGCTGAAAATCTCTAACAAAGCATTTGCCACCTTCTCTGCCTCAATGGAGGACAAAGCCACTGCCTCATGGTATTGTGTAGCATAATCCATTACCACTAGGATATACTTTTTCCCTGTGGAACTTGGGGTACTCAGAGGACCCACAATATCCATAGCTACCCTCTGAAATGGCTCTTCAATCACAGGCAAAGGCATCAAAGGAGCTCTCACCTTGTCTCCTGTCTTGCCTACCTTTTAGCACCGCTCACAAGTCCTGCAGTACCCTGTTACATCTCTGTAAATTCCAGGCCAATAGAAGTTCTACATAATATGCCTCTTTTTATGTTTTATGCCCATATCACCTGCAAAGGGAATATCATGGGCTATGGTTAGAAGTGCCAGATGGTAGGCTCTAGGCACTACCAACTGCTGTACTCTCTCGCCTTCTAGCCCTCCCTCAGGGGTCCATTCTCTGTATAGTAACCCTTTGTCCCAGTACACAGATTCCCCCTTTCCTTGATAATCAGGTGTCTCCCTAGCTACCTGCCTCAGGCCTTGCAGTGTAGGGTCTGAGAGCTGAGCCTGTCTCAACTCTCTCCTTGTAACCCTTCCCAGCTCCCCTTCCACAGGAAATCTGGCATCCTCTGACAGTGGTGCCTCACTGTCAGCCTGGGTACTCCTACTTACCTCTACCTTTGCAGTTACTCTGTCCAAGGGACCATCAGTACTCCAAGCAGCTGTGGCTCACCTTCAGTCTCACTGATAGAGGGTAGCTCCCTCCCTGAAATAACCACCTCACCAGTCCTGGCTGCAAGTATGCAGTCTGTCTGGGTCTTCCCCAGGCTACCAGACCCACATGCTTGTCTCCTAGCCTTACTGTGTGTAACTGCATAAGCACATGGTACTGCTTCATCCAAATCCTTCCCTATCAGGACATCTGCAGGATGGTAGTTTGGTACTCCAGTTGTCTCAAGGCAACCTACTATTGGCATTTTGTCTTTCAAACTTACTGGCTCCTTCACCTTTTGTTCCCCACCTTGCCTCCTTTGACACCTGTATGCCACATGGCCCCAATGGTTGCATTCAAAACATTTAACCCTAGCTCCTGGATGTGTGCCTGGACTAGTAGCTTCCCCTGCTACTGGCAGATTCTGTTGAGGCTGTCTGTGCTGCCCACCATGGGTTCCTTTAGACCCATGAGCAGTACTGGGGGTCCCTTTCCTGTGCAGGGCTGCCCTGCTTGCCAGGTATAGGTCTCTCTTCTTCCCCAACTCATCTGAAGCAGCACATTGTCTATCAGCTAACCAGATCCTCATGCCCTCAGGCAAAGTGTTAAGGGCTTGTTCCCTCACCAAAAGGTCTGCCAGCCCTTCAGAAGTGGTGACCTGACATCCACTCACCCACCTATGGAAATAAGTGCTCAGTTCTGCCTTGCGTCTATGCTCACAACATTTTTTCCTATACGTTTCAGGTGTTAGCTTAAACAATTCTAACAAGTGATTTTTAACAGCAGTATAATCAAAACATGCAACATCAGACCTTTTTGACAAAACAATTATAGCTTTACCATGGAGTAAGGGGGTCAGGAACTGTGCCCAGAGCCTTTGGTCAGCACTATACTGTTTGCTTACCCTCTCAAACATATGAATTAAACTATCAGAAGTATCCCCCTCTTTTAATTGTGGAATAAATTTACTGACCTTTTGTGCTTCTGGGGTCCAGTTACTCCCTTCCCCATTACCTCCATGACTCTGGTGAAGAGTCAGCATTTCCCTCTCATGCTTCCTCTGCCGCTCCTTTTCCTCAGCTTCTATCTCCAAACACCTGTCCTCCAACTCAAGTCCTCTGCAAAAAGGTTGAGTTGTCCGTTCTCCAAGGGTATTATATATCCACTGCCAGTCTGACTGTCCTCCTGGTTGCTGTTTTCTGATGCAGCTGTAACCAAGGCTGCAATCAGCTCTGCCTTAGTCAGGTTTCCATGCACCAGTTTCCTAGCCTGGCACATCCCTGCCAGCTTGCTCCTTGTCAGCTTTCCATACTCCTCTGCTGACATGCTGCCTGCTCACTCTGACTAACTAAGCTAACAAAAGAAATAAAACAATTGTGATCTGAACTCTGAGTATTCACTGCATGGCTGATTTAGAGTACAAAATACCTTCAGAGCTCACGGTACACAAGCTACAGGAATCCACTCTACCCACACCACTACAAGCCAGTTAGTATCTGTTAACCAATAAGTATGTGGTGTGGATATCCTACCTCTGCTATGTGACACCCGTGCCCTGACCCAGCAATCAAGGAGCCTCAGTCCTCACCACTAACACAAGTTTGGGGTGTCTCATACAGGAGGAAAGGATAACGAATACACACAGTAAAGTGCAATTTCCCTTAAGAGCACACAGAGATCACAGTCAGTCTGGGGCTGGTCCCTCTCTTGCTCTCCAGGTCCCCAAAAAGACTCCACTCTGGCACAGATATAGGGTCCAGATCTCAGCAGGTGAGCAAGCTAAAACCTCCAGCACACTCTCTGTCCAACCAGTGCTTTGTGTCCCTGCTCAAGTAACTGACACACACACACACACACACACACACACACACACACACACACACACACACACACACACACACACACACACACACACACACACACACACACTTTGAGATAAGAGTTTTATACAACCACACAGACACTCCTGGGGAAGGCTGGCACAGGGTCTCCAGCTGTGCTCCTTTTACCCAGACTATACAGTAGACATCACTGCCACCACCCAACTAATAATTATCAGCTACTCAAAGGCCCTTAAAAGGGTGTCCAATTATTACTGTGCAATATTATTATCCAATTGGTAGTATAACTCAGCACAAGAAGCTGTAGTAATTGGTTGTTTGGGACCATTCCTAGCTCTTTTGTAGTTCACTGCTTAAAATCCGCCTCTGGGCGTTTTTTTCTGGCTATACTGCTCAGACAAACTCCACGTGGGTTTACAGAGTGGTCCTAGCAGCAAGGAACTCGAAAAAGTGACTGCCTTCTGGATTTAAGTATATTTGCTTTTTTTTCACTGGAAATAGCTTCTGTTGCTTACTTTAAACTAGCCTGAACTGTTTTTTTTCTGATTACTGCATTTATTTTTAAATCTGCACTTAAAGTTACATTTAGTCGAATTTAATCGAAGGTTTGCTTGTTTGTTTGTTTAATTTAACTGTGGAGGCTGCCCACTAAAGTGTGCTAGCCTGTGTAACTAATTTATCACTGTCTCTGCATTTTCTGTGTATTTCTACAAAAAAACAAAAAAATAATCCTTGTTTTCCCACCTTTCTCAACTAGTTTAGACCAGTATACAGGCATTGCTGTATTCTGGGCTGTGGTGTAGTTCCTGTGTTGTCCATTACCTTACTTGGATAGAAGGAAGTTTCTTTGCTCACCAGTGGGAGTGCGGAGCCTTGAGCAGCCTACCTGTCCTTGGGGGAAGTGACCTCAGCACAAGAAGCTGTAGTAATTGGTTGTTTGGGACCATTCCTAGCTCTTTTGTAGTTCACTGCTTAAAATCCGCCTTTGTGCGGTCGTGCGCATAGCACAGCGCCGGTTAAACAAGGTTAAACTTGGTTAAACAAGGTTAAACTTTTTCTGGCTCCGCCAAGTCTGCTGTTCAATTTTTCCCTTAGAACTGTTCTACTTGCAATCTAAACAGCCTATACTCTATCTGAAAAGCTCAGCACTTGCTCCTAAAGCATTTTTATACAGGTAAAGCACTCTTAAACAAAAGAAAGTACTTCATTCACCTAAATTCTGTTGAGTACACATCTCCTATAGGTCCTTTCTGACTCAGTTACACAGCAATCTTTTTCACTATTTCTAGCATGTCGAAGGGTCAGTTGCTGGCGTCCTCTCCTGTTCAGCTGGTGAATCTGGGAATCTTGAGGCAATGTTACAATTGCCTCATGTACACAGAAAACCCTCTCCTCCTCCCAACAAATACAAATATATGCGAGAGATGCAACTATATAGCCAAACTGGAGGCTGAGCTCTCTCAATTCAGTACTGGCAAGACCAGTCAGGAGGAGAAGGTAACCACGCACACCACAAATCCAGTCTCACATAGAACTATCACAACAGCAAACCAAACACATAAACACACAAAAACATACTTGGAGGCGCTGACTAAAAATCTACCAAAGCAACAGAGGCCTCCAAAGCAGACACCCAAGCAACCACCACCTCAAGACATAGCACATGCAACACATAGTTCACAAAGTCAGTGTGCTAAACAGTCACAGCCCTTAAGGCCAAACAACATGCCAGACACACTTGTGATAGGTGACTCCATAGTCAGACACACCAGACTGAACAAGGAAAAGGTCACAGTAAGCTGCCTGTCGGGAGCTAGAATCTGCCACATAACACAAGCACTCAGGTCACTCCACAGCAAGTACAAATATGACTCAGTCATTGTACATGCCGGTGTGAACGACCTGAGACGTACCTCCCTGGACTACATGAAAAGAGACATAGAGGAGCTCTCTGATTATGTAGCCCAGGCCGGTATGACCCTGACCCTGAGCAGCATCTTACCCTCACCAAGAATGATGCCACAGTACAAAGACAAAATGATCAGTTTTAACAATTGGCTTAATTACTGGTGTCATTCTAAGGGGATCCAATGTCTGTCTGCTTGGGATGACATGCTTGACAAGCCACGCTGCTTCGCAAGGGATGGCTTGCACCTGTTACCCCTGGGCTTCCGGATATTGGCCAAGGCTCTTGCCACCCCCATAGTGCCTTTTTTAGGCAAGGCTCAAATGACAAACCTACCTCCCTAGAAAACACAAGTGGAAAAAAACTAAGGGTAATGCTGCTCAATGCCAGAAGTCTAAACCTCAAGATGCACACCCTCGAAGCCCTCCTCAGTATGGAGAACATTGATGTCTGTGCGGTGACTGAAACCTGGTTCAAGGCTCCTGAGAGCACCCCAGCACTATCAGGTTTTACCTCATATCATGCTTTCCGGCCCCAAAACTTGGACAGAACCACAAAAGGAGGGGGGTATCCATTTTCATCAAAGATACCCACACCTCCAGGTTAGTGGCAACGCATAAGCATCGGAGACTATCCAGGTGCAACTAACCATAGGCAAAACTGCCTTACAGTTTGTAGCATGCTACAGACCACCCTCTCAAACTCAGGAATCCCACACAGCCTTCCTGAAGACACTGGAGAGTATGAATGTCTCTCCAAATACCATCATTTTGGGAGACTTCAACTACCCAAACATAGACTGGGAACATTACTCAAGCCCCAACACCCTAGCCCAAAGGTTCCTAGAATTCATAAACTCAAATGCAATGGAACAACTAGTCACCATTCCCACAAGAGGAGACAATATACTAGACCTGATCATCACAAACATGGGGACAAAATGCTCCTCACCGGAAGTATATCCCTCTTTGGTAAGATCAGACCATAAATTAATCTCACTGGAAATCCACATCCCGCCCCCACCCCCTGCACAAAAGACCACAGTGAAGAACTTCTCAAAAGCAAACTGCACACTTCTTAAGACTGAAGTGGTATCCTTCAAGGCCCCGGGGCCAGTGGAAACCACAACCCACACTGCTGAATCCTTTGCAAATGCCTTCTATGGGCACCTTCAAGAATGCATGGATCATGCAATCCCAAATAAAACCAAGACCCATTCCCCCGAAGGCAGGCGCCCAGTCTGGTGGACCCCAGCCATAAACAAACTTTACAACAGGAGGAGGAAGCTACTACATGACAGAGCAAAATCCCTAAAAGGGAAGGCGTCTCTGATCAGTACTAGCAAAAAACTACGATCACTCATAAAATCATCCAAGGCCAACTTTGAGAGAAAAATCGCAAAAGACACAAAAGACAATCACAAGGCCTTCTTTAGCTATGTTAGAAACCTGGGTAGAAACTCCCAGATATGCTCAGAGTTAGTCCAAAATGACACAAAATACACCGAACCCACTGACATTGCCAACATTCTGGCAGACAGGTTCAGTGCAAATATCTACACCCCCCCAAAAGGAGAAATAACTATCCCAGCAGAGTGTAGCCTCCTAACATCTCAGATGCCCAGGTGAGAGCCGCCTCTCTAAAGCTAAAAACACAGCATCAATGGGACCGGATGGTGTCCCGCGCTGTGTGCTACATGAACTCAAGGAGGAACTAAACCCACACATAAGGCTGCTGTTTAATCTTAGCCTTACTACAGGATACGTACCCAAAGAGTGGCGTACGGCAACAGTGGTCCCACTTCACAAAGGTGGTGCTTCTACGGACCCTGGAAATTACCGCCCCATAAGCTTGACGAGCCTGGTCTGCAAAGCTATGGAGAGGATCATTATGGAACTCATAAACAAAGACATTGGGGACCTACAGACATTGGATCCTACCCAATTTGGCTTTGTCAAGGGCAGATCCTGCCTTTTGAACTTGGTCAACTTTTTTGAAACAGTCACTAAGGCCATTGATGAGGGTAAGGCAGTTCACACAGCCTACCTTGACCTTGCAAAAGCCTTTGACACAATACCCCACTCGGGCATCATAGACAAACTCACCAGCTTAAATGTAAACCCATATGTCACAAGATGGGTTGCAAACTGGCTCAAGGACAGAACCCACAGGGTCAGAGTTGCTGGAGCTATGTCAGACTCTAAGCCAGTCACAAGCGGTGTCCCACAGGGCTCAGTCCTGGGACCCCTTTTGTTCGGCATTTATTTTTCCGAGGTACAGGCAAACATAGGAGGATTGTGGCTGACAAAGTTCGCAGATGACTGCAAACTGGGTGCCATAATTGATACTCCAGCGGACACAAACATCCTTCAGAGAGGCCTCATAGAAATGGATAATTGGTGCCAGAGCCATGGCCTTAAGCTGAACGCCAAAAATGTATAGTCATACCCTTTGGGAAAAACAAGGTACCGACAAATTACCACATAGGCGGTAATCCATTAAGTACGGAAGAGGTAATCAGGGACCTAGGGACCCAGGTTGACAGTAACCTCTCATTTGACACTCACATTGCCAAAGTGGTTAGGAAGACCTTCTATATTGCCCACCTTATCATGAAGGGTTTCACATCTAGATCAAGAGAGGTCATTGTGCCCTGTACTCTTCTCTTATCAGGCCAATGATTGAGTACAATGCCCCATTTGGGATGTATCTCACCCGACACCTGCAGCAGTTGGAAAGACCCCAAAAGTTCCTCACCAAGAGGATAAAGGGTCTTAAACATATGTCATATGCCGCCCGACTGAAAAACTCCAGCTCTATTCAGTCGCATACCGCCTACTCAGAGGTGATCTGTGCCTGACGTACAAGGCCATGTCCAATCCTGAATTAATGGACATGCTCCACCTCAGAAAATCCAAATCCATCAGAGCCACGAGAACAAGTGACTTAAACCTCAACACAGAAATAAATAGGACGTGCTGGAGGGACAGATTCATAACCCAGAGGCTCCCTACACTCTGGAACAGAATCCCAGTCCATGTTATGCAGAGCCCCTCACTGACTCTATTCAAGAGAAATCTCGACGAATGGATGGGAGATCGTAGGTTTACCCCGGGGGTCATCTCTGTGTCACTACTAGACAGAGGCATAGTAAACTAAACCCTAAAAGGGTGTAGTATTCTCATCCTAAGGGGTGGTGTAAGCCACATACACTCTGGCTAGGCTTATAAATGCCTTAGGGCAGATAGCCTAGTACGAACCTATGAACCTATGAACTAAACAGTCAAGGGTTATTAGAGTGACTTGGTACAGGATCACTATATACATGCAATGTACTCTAGAGCTTAAATTATATCTACACAAAACAGCCACAGTTAAAAGGGTTTAAAATATTTAATAATAAATAATTAAAACCACAAGACAATATATTTTACTACACAGTGCTAGTCAAGAGTTCAGAGATCACAGAGAAATACTTAAAATAATTCAGTAGTACAGTTCTGACATCACAGAAAAACACTTCGTCTAATCTTTCTAGTTTCTAGCTATTTCTAAGAGAAAACACAAGTCTAAGATAAACTTACATGTAGAGCAAGACAGTGCTGTGAGTTGGATGGTCAAGACAAAAATGCTTAATGCTCTCTGATCCTCTCTGTTTTTTAAAAAAATCACATTCCTGGTTCCCATTACATCATCCTTCACACTTCCCTGGGTTCCCATGCTAACAGAAACTGCATTTACATTCTTAACATCTGCTTTTGTTATCTTGCAGCTGGTCAGGAAGAGAGCAATAAAAATACATTTGCACGTTTAAATCTAGCAATTTAACTCTTGGTTAAAATAATAGAAATAATGTTTTTATTTAGACATTTCGGCACCATGTTTAGATCAAAGGGTCACAGCATGTTTTAAGTGGTCAGCTTCCTGCCAGCAGAGTGCACTGTTGTTACATTTTTTCCAATTTCACATGTAACACTATTTTTACCATTTAAGACAACACGCCTGTGGTTTACATATTCTATCTGGCTAGGCTGGTAGCCTTCACACTTGCTGTAATACATGTTAATGTTGTTGGAGGAAGCATTTTACATCCAAAATATATTAAAAAAATAAAATAGTACTTAAAAAATACATAAGCAAAACACAACAATTTTAGAGAGATCACATTCTCTAAGTGCTGGCAGAGATCATTCCCTTCACTCTCTCTCTCACACATGCTACCAGGGAATCGTTGGTTCACTTTCGCACTTCACTCACTCTCTCTCTCACACATACATACACACACACACACACACACACACACACACACACACACACACACACACACACACACACTTTATTTTAATTTTTTTTCCTTTTTTTAATTTACACTCGCTAAACAGCAAAAGCGCTGCTTTCCAAGTATAAAATAATGGCTCGCTCTCACTTTCACTGACATGCATGCATACACTAACACACAAACATACACACACACACACACACACACACACACACACACACACACACACACACACACACATTTTACACTCACTAAACAGCAAAAGCGCTCTTTAAGGAGTGTGAAATAATGGCAGCCATTTTGATTTCTCAGTCTAAGCTCCACAGCAGCTTAATACGCTTCCATGAAGCAGCAAACTAATTTTTCGGTGGACATTTCTTCTACATTAATACCCTGCTGGAGAACGCTCATTCTCCAGTCAGGGTACTGATGTACAATAAGCCCATTGTCTAAAAGAACAGCAATAAAGGGTAATAATTAATTTAGTTTACACATGTCATCAGCATTAAGTCACATGTTGACTGCTGATTAGCCAAAAGCACATTTATAATTCTTATGTTTATGCCATTAAGTTTTTATTTGAAAGAAGAAAACGTGGGTGAACATCATGGCCAGGTTAAGAATTCCTTAGCCGTAGGTTGTTTTCAGTCTTTTTGCTCTTTAAGGTCAGTTCATGGCTGAAAATGGCTTGTGGGCCACTCTTCCTCTCTAGGTAACTAATTGCCTATTTTATTTTGCACATTCACACATACACTCATGCATGCAGGCATACACACGTACACACACCACACTACATGACCACTAAACTCCATGGCATTTACAGCTACCATGCTGGGTGAACACAAATATTTGGCTACTTTCATTAACATGAGCAACCAGGAGAGGCTGTGTTTCTTTCTTTGTAGTCTTTCAATCAGTCAGCTGCATAAATACCTTCCTTCTGGCTTTTCTGGGGAATACGAGGCTAATTATCATATGTTTCTCTCCTAGAAAGCCTTATCAGCATTTACCATGATCATGGAAATAGGACTGTCGCTGAATCAGATATGGTTAGGGCAGAGTGTACACCCCATGTACACTATGCAGTGACCTTTCTGAATCAGGCCCTCTGTGTCATGTGACAGTACACAGGGAGCGTTTCTGTGCTGCAGTACATGTGGGTGAAAGGGCATCAGTTATGCAGAACTGGCTGTGTATATGTATTAACCAACTATATCCCACAGTAAGGTCTTGTTCCAGTTAGAGATGGGGGAATGCATAACAGAGTGGGCTTCCTTATTTGAGGGGACATTCTTTTTGTGCCTTTCGCTCATGACTGCACTCTTTTATCTGGGAGAAGTACAGAGTCCACAGACTTTAGCTTCAGAATGTCAGCCTCATTTTGCAACCATTGTAGAATCCTAAGGACCACTAGTGCATCTGCTTGTCTTATAAAATGTAGCAACGTCAGCTTCTATTGTGTAGAAACCTAAGGAGCACTAGTACATCTGCTTATCTTATAAAATGTAGCAATGTCAGCTTCTATTGTGTAAAAACCTAAGGAGCACTAGTACATCATCTTGTCTTATAAAATGCAGCAACATAAGATTCTATTGTACACCATAGACACCACAGGATTGCAGCAACTCGTAACACTCGGACCAACAGTGGAAGAGAAAATTTACGTCTAAATAATAAATCCACTTGTAAATCCAACAAAAGATGTAGTCTTTGTTCTTTTATTTTAGTTACCAAAAATAAAATAAAGGTGAGGAATGGATTAATATTTATTAAGGGATATTTTAATTGTTACTCTAAAAATTTAGTTTACTTGGCTAAATGTAGTGATTGTTTAGCGTTCTACATAGGAAAGACCTGTAGAATGTTTAGGGATAGAATAGGTGAACATATTTTAGATATTAGACATCAAAAGAACACCAATGCCCTTTATAGGCATATTAATCAATTTCCTGGACATAGTTTTAAATTTGCTATTATACAACAGATTACTAAGGATGTGCAGGGATGTATTTTAGACGTTCACTTGGATTTTTGTGAATTGAAATGGCAGCTGAAACTAGATGCCACTAGATACCCAGGTCTCAATGATAGTATTAGTATTGCTCCTTTGTTAAAACTTAGATATATTAATGGTTAAGGTTTACACAGCTGTGACCACTAATGTGTGTGTGTGTGTATGTATATATATATATATATATATATATATATATATATATATATAAATATAATTATATATATATATATATATATATATATATATATATATATATATTTATATTTATATATATATATAATATATTTTACATTTTTTATCCTTTAATATAGAATTATGTATTTACTTTTATACAGACATATATTAAGTTTTTTATTACATTGTATTAATTTTATACAAGAATCAATTTGGTTATAACTATTATTAATTATTATTAACAATATATATTTTTATAGGATTCATTGTGTGTTTGAGGTTGTTTTTGCAGTAACATGAAGAATGAATTTTTTAGCGTTATGGTCGCTTTAATATTTTGGCCAATTAAGGTTGTAATTGTTAATTAATGGAAGTATGTAAACATGTATACAACAGTATGGAGTAGTTCTGAAGAAGTCTTATGGTACTAAGATGAAACCTAGGTTAACTACTACGACTACGTAGCTGTGTATTTGTTGTCGAATTTTAATAAAGTGGATTTAACTACTATGACTGCGTGGCTGTGTACCGGTTGTTGGATTTACAAGTGGATTTATTATTTAGACGTAAATTTTCTCTTCCACTGTTGGTCCGAGTGTTACGAGTTGCTGCAATCCTGTGGTGTCTATGGTGTTTGGTATTTTGTTGGTTTGAAGTTTGTCATAAGCTTCTATTGTGTAGAAACCCAAGGAGCACTAATACATCGGCTCACCTTATAAAATGTAGCAACGTCAACTTCTATTGTGTAGAAACCTAAGGAGCACTAGTACATCTGCTTATCATATAAAATGTAGCAACGTCAGCTTCTATTATGTAGAAACCTAAGGAGCACTAGTACATCTGCTTATCTTATAAAATGTAGCAAAGTCAGCTTCTATTATGTAGAAACCCAAGGAGCACTAATACATCGGCTCACCTTATAAAATGTAGCAACGTCAACTTCTATTGTGTAGAAACCTAAGGAGCACTAGTACATCTGCTTATCTTATAAAATGCAGCAAAATCAGCTTCTATTGTGTAGAAACCCAAGGATCACTAATACATCGGCTCACCTTATAAAATGTAGCAACGTCAGCTTCTATTGTGTAGAAACCTAAGGAGCACTAGTACATCTGCTTATCTTATAAAATGTAGCAACGTCAGCTTCTATTGTGTAGAAACCTAAGGAGCACTAGTACATCTGCTTATCTTATAAAATGTAGCAAAGTCAGCTTCTATTATGTAGAAACCTAAGGACCACTAGTACATCTGCTTGTCTTATAAAAATGCAGCAACGTCAGCTTCTATTGTGTAAAAACATAAGGAGCACTAGTACATCTGCTTATCTTATAACATGTAGCAACTTCAGCTTCTATTGTGTAAAAACCTAAGGAGGACTAGTACATCGGCTTGTCTTATAAAATGCAGCAAAATCAGCTTCTATTGTTTAGAAACCTAAGGAGCACTAGTACATCGGCTCACCTTATAAAATGTAGCAACGTCAGCTTCTATTGTGTAGATCCCTAAGGAGCACTAGTACATCTGCTTATCTTATAAAATGTAGCAACGTCAGCTTCTATTATTTAGAAACCTAAGGAGCACTAGCACATCGTCTTGTCTTATAAAATGCAGCAACATCAGCTTCTATTGTGTAGAAACCCAAGGAGCACTAGTACATCTGCTTATCTTATAAAATGTAACAACATCAGCTTCTATTTTGTAGAATCCTAAGGAGCACTAGTACATCGTCTTGTCTTATCAAATGTAGCAACATCAGCTTCTATTGTGTAGAATCCTAAGGAGCACTAGTACATCGGCTTGCCTTATAAAATGTAACAACGTCAACTTCTATTGTGTAGAAACCTAAGGAGCACTAGTACATTGGCTCGCCTTATAAAATGTAGCAACATCAGCTTCTATTTTGTAGAATCCTAAGGAGCACTAGTACATTGTCTCGTCTTATAAAATGTAGCAACATCAGTTTCTATTGTGTAGAATCCTAAGGACCACTAGTACATCAGCTTATCTTATAAAATGTAGCAACGTCAGCTTCTATTGTGTAAAAACCTAAGGAGCACTAGTACATTGACTCACCATATAAAATGTAGCAATGTCAGCTTCTATTATGTAGAAACTTAAGGAGCACTAATACATCGACTTGCCTTATAAAATGTAGCAACATCAGCTTCTATTGTGTAGAATCCTGAGGACCACTAGTACATTGGCTCATCTTTTAAAATGTAGCAATGTCAGCATCGGCTCGCCTTATAAAATGTAGCAACGTCAGCTTCTATTGTGTAGAAGTCTCAGGAGCACTAGTACATCGGCTCACCTTATAAAATGTAGCAACATCAGCTTCTGTTGTGTAGAAACCTAAGGAGCACTAGTACATCGGCTTGTCTTACAAAATGTAGCAACATCAGCTTCTATTGTGTAGAAACCTAAGGAGCACTAGTACATCGGCTTGCCTTATAAAATGTAACAACGTCAACTTCTATTGTGTAGAAACCTAAGGAGCACTAGTACATTGGCTCGGGTCTATATCAGAACACCGAAAGTTCACATTTTTGAATGTTCTTACATCGATCCCTAATCAGCGAACGCTGACAACATCGAACATTCAGAACAGCAATTTTTTCCTAGGGAAAAAATTCACTGTTCCAAAACACATACACACAACACAAGCACTCCAAACAAACAGCAATCCACACACATACACCCAAAATCTTACAGCTAACCCTACACTAAGCTTTACAAACACCACTAATTATCCACTTGCCTTAACCCAAATCCTAACCCTAAGGTCCATCACTATCGCACACTCACCTCACCCGCGCCCTAACCCTAACTCATCTAACCCGCCCTAACCCTCACGTCCACACAATCGCACACATACCTCCCTCACGCCCTAACCCTAACTCACCTAACCCATGACCAATCGCACACTTACCTGAACCCAACCCGTAACTTTCCACCACAGCACTGAAAATAATGAAACGACAGAAATGGACAACCAAATTCTTTCCTTAGGAAAAAATTCAGTTATCTGTTGTTTCGCTGTTTTCAGCATTCGCTGAATAGGGGTCGATGTAAGAACATTCAAAAGTATGAACTTTCGGTGTTCTGATATAGACCCCATCGGCTCACCTTATAAAATGTAGCAATGTCAGCTTCTATTGTGTAGAAACCTAAGTAGCACTAGTACATCGGCTTGCCTTATAAAATGTAACAACGTCAGCTTCTATTGTGTAGAAACCTAAGGAGCACTAGTACATTGGCTCACCTTATAAAATGTAGCAACATCAGCTTCTATTGTGTACAAACCTAATGAGCACCAGTATATTGTCTCGCCTTATAAAATGTAGCGATGTCAGCTTTTATTGTGTAGAAACCTAAGGAGCACTAGTACATCGGCTCGGGTCTATATCAGAACACGGGAAGTTCACATTTTTGAATGTTCTTATATCGATCCATAATCAGCGAACGCTGACAACATGAAACATTCAGAACAGCAAATTTTTTCCGAGGGAAAAAATTCACTGTTCCAAAGCACATACACACAACACAAGCACACCAAACAAACACCAATCCACACACATACACCCAAAATCTTACAGCTAACCCTACACTAAACTTTACAAACACCACTAACTATCCACTTACCTTAACCCAAACCCTAACCCTAAGGTCCATCACTATCGCACACTCACCTCACCCGCGCCCTAACCCTAACTCACCTAACCCGCCCTAACCCTCACGTCCACACAATCACACACATACCTCCCTCACGCCCTAATCCTAACTCACCTAACCCATGCCCAATCGCACAGTTACCTGAACCCGACCCGTAACTTTCCACCACAGCACTGAAAATAGTGAAACAACAGAAACAGACAACCGAATTCTTTCCCTAGGAAAAAAATCAGTTATCTGTTGTTTAGCTATTTTCAGCGTTCGCTGAATAGGGGTCGATGTAATAACATTCAAAAGTATGAACTTTCAGTGTTCTGATATAGACCCCATCGGCTCACCTTATAAAATGTAGCAACGTCAGCTTCTATTGTGTAGAAACCTAAGTAGCACTAGTACATTGGCTTGCCTTAAAAAATGTAGCAACGTCAGCTTCTACTGTGTAGAAACCTAGTACATCAGCTCGCCTTATAAAATGTAGCAACATCAGCTTCTATTGTGTAGAAACCTAATGAGCACTAGTACATCGGCTCGCCTTATAAAACATAGCAACGTCAGCTTCTATTGTGTAGAAACCTAAGAAGCACTAGCACATCGGCTTATCTTATAAAATGTAGTAATGTCACCTTCTATTGTGCAAAAACCTAAGGAGCACTCGTACATTTTCTCGCCTTATAAAATGTAGCAACGTCAGCTTCTATTGTGTAGAAACCTAGTACATCGGCTCACCTTATAAAATGTAGCAATGTCAGCTTCTATTGTATAGAAACCTAAGAAGTACTAGTACATCTGCTTGTCTTATAAAATGTAGCAACGTCAGCTTCTATTGTGTAAAAAACCTAATTAGCACTAGTACATCGGCTTGTCTTATAAAATGTAGTAACGTCAGCTTCTATTGTATAAAAACCTTAGGAGCCTTATAAAATGTAGCAACGTCAGATTCTATTGTGTAGAAACCTAGTACATCAGCTCGCCTTATAAAATGTAGCAATGTCAGCTTCTATTGTATAGAAACTTAAGGAGCACTAGTTCATCATTTTGTCTTATAAAATGTAGCAACATCAGCTTCTATTGATAGGCTTCATTACAGTTTTATCTGGAGGGAAAAGCAATCCAAACAGGTCTCAGGTCTTACAGAATGTGGATGAAACACTGCACTCTGAGCATTCATGTGCCATGGTGCTGTGGTTTCTCATACATAACAAAGGAGTTGAATATCTAAAGAAGTTTGTGTTCATCTCTGCCCATGTTATCTTACAGGTCCCAGAATGAAGCAGGTATTTTTTCTAGCTCCAAGTAGGCTATGGCAGTAAGATACTTGATAAGCAATGCATGCCGAATGCATGCCAAATGGAACCAGCTTCCTTGTAACTGGGACCCTGGGAGAAACCAGTTTGTTCCATTAATTGCTGCAGCTTGAAGTCAGACAAGACATAAATATTGCTAAAATTGAGGTGAAAATGTCAGTGAGGTCAAAGCGTTTTAAGAAGTATGTCATCCATCTTGTTACTCGTGACTATCTTATCACTCATGACTATCCATCTTGTCACTCATGACTATCTTGTCACTCATGACTATCCATCTGTCACTCATGACTATCTTGTCACTCATGACTATCCATCTTGTCACTCATGACTATCTTGTCACTCATGACTATCCATCTTGTCACTCATAACTATCTTGTCACTCATGACTTTCTTGTCACTTATGACTATCTTGTCACTCATGACTATCAGGTGCCAGAATCTGACACATAACACACACATTCAGGTCACTCCACAAGTACACATACAAATCTGTCATTGTCCATGTAGGTGTGAATGACCTGAGACACACCTCCCTGGACTACATGAAAAGAGACATGGTGGAGCTCTCGGATTATGTAGCCCAGGCGGGTATGACTCTAGCCCTGAGCAGCATCCTACTGTCACCCAGAATGATACTGCAGTACAAACAAAAAATGATTGACTTCAATATTTGGCTGTCTGGCGTCATTCTAAGGGGATCCAGTAGCTGTCTGCTTGGGATGACATGATTGAGAGACCTCGATGCTTTGCCAGAGATGCCCTGCATCTGTCACCCCTGGAGTTCTGGGTACTGGCTAAGGTTCTTGACACCCCTATAGTGCCTTTTTTGGCAATGTTCCAAAGACCAAATTACCACCGCATCAGCTACAAACAAATGCACTCTGAGGGTCATGCAGCTCAATGCTAGAAGTCTAAATCTCAAGATGCACTCACTCAAAGCACTCCTTAAAATGGAGAACATAGACATTTGTAATGTAACGGAGACCTGATTTACTGAGGCAGAAAGCACCCCTATGCTACCAGGCTATAAATCATTCTACATCTTTTGGCTCCAAAACATGGACCAAAGCTCCAAAGGCGGTGATGTCTCCATATTCATAAAAGATACACATACTTCCAGACTAGTAGCCCAGCATAATGCCTCTGAGATACTTCAGGTACAACTAACATTGGGTAAGATGACGATCCAGGTCATAGCCTGCTCTACGTCCCCAACCATGTCCCTAGACTCCCACTCCACGTTCCTAAGCACCCTGGAATCTATCAAGGTCCAACCCAACACTCTCATACTAGGAAACTTCAACTACCCCTCCATAAACCAAGAAAAATACTCAAGCACCAATACACTGGCCCAACGCTTCCTGGAATTCATCAGTTCCAATGCCCTGGACCACCTCATTCTGACCCCCACTAGAGGAAGCAACATCATTGACCTGGTTATTACTAACATGAGCAATCGTTGCTCTACACCAATAGTCAATCCCTCCCAGGTCAGATCTGACCATAAACTAATCACCATGGAAATCCACATCTCACCCACACCCCCCACAAAGGTAACCACCTTGAAAAACTTCTCCAAAGCAGACTTTGGGCTCCTAAAAACAGAGGTAGCTAACTTCACAGCACCCATGCCAATGGAAAATAGCTGCATGACTGCCGAATCATACACCAATGCACTGTACAAAGATGTACATAAATGCATGGAACTAGCCATACCTAACAGAACCAAGACACTCTCCTCCAAAAAAGGAAGCCAATCTAGTGGTCCCCTGCCATAAATAAATTCTACAACAGAAGGAAGAAACTGTTGCAGAATAAGGTGAAGTCCCAAGACTGGAAAAACTCCCTTATTAGCCTCAACAAAAATTTGAGATCCCTCATCAAATCCTCTAAAGCCAGCTATGAAGGCAGAATTATGTCAGACACTAAAAACAATTACAAAACTTTTTATAGTTATATCAAGAACCTCTACAGCAATATCCAGATTTGCCCTGAGTTAATGCACAATGTTACCTACTATACTGAGCCAATAGCTATTGCCAACATATTGGCTGACAGATTCAGTGCCAACTTTACCCCTCTCTCTCCCCCTAAAGGACCAATCACAATACCGGAAGAATGCCAGGCACCCAGCATTACTGCAGCACAGGTTAAAGCTGCATTGTCCAAGGCCAAGAATTCAGCTTCCATGGGACCCAGTAATATCCCTGGCTGTGTTCTACATGAACTACAAAGTGAACTGGCACCACATCTGTGTGCCCTGTTTAGTCACAGCCTCACCTCAAGCAGGGACAGATATTAAATATTGCTCTTTTACTTAGAAAGCTACGAGAATAATGAGTCTTCCATTAGCATGAATTTTCTAAAGGACAGAAAGTCTGAAACTCAAATGTTTAGTATTATTTACTGACTTCAGTCCTCAATGATTTGCCAGAAATCCATAAATTTTCTGAAAATTTTTGGACAGTTGAGAGGTATGATTCTCGCCCACAACCCCATGGGTTAATCTACTGCTTACCATGTCCTGAGGAATCCCTCTTCCCTATGGCACACAATGTCCAGTAAATGTATTCAGAGTATATTACAGGTCCCTGTGAGGCAGCACTTTGAAATCGTAAGACTTTCACAGTAATTTAATTTAGTCTGCTGAAAATGGTGCCATCATAGAGCTTGCAACATGACTGGACAGAATAAGTCTTCTGACTGGGAATAGAATGCCATTAACAGATACTGTCAGCATGTGAGATGGAAATGGAAAAATACATCAGCCATGACATGCAAACATGCAGTCTACCATAGGTGTGTGAGACAGACACTGTCAAGGCCATGGCATGCAAACATGCAGTCTACTATATGTGTGTGAGATCGGCACTGTCAAGGCCATGGCATGCAAACATACAGTCTACTATACGTGTGCGAGATCGGCACCGTCAAGACCATGGCATGCAAACATGCAGTCTACTATAGGTGTGTGAGATAGGCACTGTCAAGGCCATGGCATGCAAACATGCAGTCTACCATAGGTGTGTGAGATAGGCACTGTCAAGGCCATGGCATGCAAACATGCAGTCCACCATAGGTGTGTGAGATAGTCACTGTCAAGGCCATGGCATGCAAACATACAATCTACCATAGGTGTGTGAGATCGGCACTGTCAAGGCCATGGCATGCAAACATGCAGTCCACCATAGGTGTGTGAGACAGACACTGTCAAGGCCATGGCATGCAAACATACATTCTACCATAGGAGTGTGAGATCGGCACTGTCAAGGCCATGGCATGCAAACATCCAGTCTACCATAGGTGTGTGAGATAGTCACTGTCAAGGCCATGGCATGCAAACATACAGTCTACCATAGGTGTGTGAGATCGGCACTGTCAAGGCCCTGGCATGCAAACATGCAGTCTACCATAGATGTGTGAGATAGGCACTGTCAAGGCTATGGCATGCAAAAATGCAGTCTACCATAGGTGTGTAAGATCGGCACTGTCAAGGCCATGCCATGCAAACATGCAGTCCACCATAGGTGTGTGAGATAGTCACTGTCAAGGCCATGGCATGCAAACATCCAGTCTACCATAGGTGTGTGAGATAGGCGCTGTCAAGTCGGCAATGATGAAACAAGCAGACGCTGAAATGTGAAGTGTGAAGTGGGTGTCTATAAAATGGTCTACATTTAAGCACTATAGATCACAGCTTTACAACACAGGAACATCATGATGAAAGGGGTGTCTGCTCCAGCTACCAACTTGTATACTGCGCCACTTAGCATATGCAACATTCATAAAATATATCAATCTAATAACTTGTTGCAACCATAAAAAGTATGACAGTTTACACGTTGTCAGTAAGAGATCGTTACAACTCTGTAAGAAGCTCGTTCAGTCTGTCTAGTTTCCATGTCTAATACAAATGGCACAGATGGTGCTTAATTCCTGACTACGTGTCTCTATCCCTCTCATATGTTAATTCTAGCTTTCCTATATCTGATGAGGAAATATCCTGCAAAAGGAAGAAACAACTATAAAGAAAGAAGAAACGTAGGGCAATGAGCAATTAAGGTGAACCAGTGAGTGTTTATTAATTACTTCTTTTTAAGACTCTGTATAGCATCATCAGATACAGAGCAATGAAGAACTGGCTGTGTGAGATTTATGCCATGCAGTAATCTTTGTTTAAGATGGCAGGGTTTCATTAAAAATAAATATGATTTTGTACAAACTCTAAAACAAGCCTATCATATGAGATAACAAGGAAATTGAATGCATGCATTAGATGATGCTTTCCGGTTCTTGAACTTTATGACCCTGAGGAAACACTGGATGATGGTGAAACCTTTGACATCTGGGTGTTGGCTCTGTATGATGCAACTTTCTGAACTCTTGGATGGCAACTTAGCTGTGGATCACAAAAATCAAGAAATGATGCAAATATTATACATCTCTAGGTTTTATACACAAAACAAAATCAAGGAAATTTGGTGACTAATACAAGAGTTCATGACAGTGATTCAAGAATGCTTAATAAAATGCAAATTGACCTTCCTATAATTTCTTTAACATTCTCAAATGCTACCTACTCAAAAAGAGACACAGACATAAACCTTTGGTTCACCATGAAAGTTCTGAAAGTTGTGAAGTAGGAGAACATATACATGGGTTTTCTGTCAGAGTATTTATAGCTACATAATTTAAGATTCCTTAGGAATGGTGGCTTTTGAATCTGCTGCCAGCTAAGCAACAATAAGCCACAAAAATGTGATGGCATTGGCAATTATCCAGTTAGACCTGGACTCTAACCAAAAAAGAAGAAAATCTGATAAATAAAATATACAACTTAATGCTAACATGATCAGAAGATAATCTGTCATGCATTTTAAAACCCACTTCAGAACCTTAATTTTACTATGAACTTATTTCAATAAATACCAGTTAATAATCATTCTACTAATAAAGCATTTTTTTCTAAAAGCATATTTCCAGAAAAGATTTTTCCACAATGGCAACTGGGAGAGAGGCAGAGAGACAGAGAGAGCACATGGGGTCTTGCTTAAAATAATTAGGCATCCACATTGTTTAACTAAAGCAGTAGCTTATAATTTGCTCATTAGTGCTACTTGGAACAGTCTGCGTGTACAACAAATCAAATATACAAATGGTTGCTTTTGTAGAGAAGCAAAAAATGTGAAATGGATGTAAAAGAAATTTGTAAGTGACATGGCATTCACGAAGAACCAAGAGACCCATATATTTTAAAGATAAACTAAACTACACAAAGCAGGCAAAAGGGCCAGCACTGTAATGGGTATGTAGCCCAGTGGGTTATAATTAGGTCTCCAATCTTCCAATGCACTATGTGCTTCAGAGATGGATGTCAAGAAACTAACCTCGAAAGTGAAGCTCAGAGCGATGGAACCTGGCATCCATGTCAAGAACAGATAATAACGGTTCTGATCGGTAATACCAAAACATAATTCTTTGTATTTCTTGGAGTTTTATCTGCTCCATGTAATACCACTTAGTGCTTTCAGTCACCATGCAGAAATGGTGTCCTCTGAGGAACATTTGGCTTTAAAACCCATTAGACACTTCATTCCACCACACTTCTTGTTTATAAGTGTGGTAAGCCAAAGTACCTTACATCTTCTATCTTTTTTCACTATTCTTTGCTGTCTCAGCCTATTCACTGCTGATCCCTAATCACTGACCTGATTTAGTAATGCTTAGAGGTGTTAAAAGCTTGTTAAACACACTTTTAATGTCGGGAATTGCTTAACAAGCTTGTCTTTTTATGTTTTTGGATCATAATCATGGTGTTCTGTGTACTACAATATTCTTAATGCATGCTTGCTAAGGAATTACCCCCCCCCATCCCCATGAGTTAAGGGCAGAGGTGAACAAATTCGAGAATAAGCTGGTAGAAGTGATGAACTTTGACATGCAGAACCAGATATTATCATTTCACAAGTCACTGACACAAATGCTGCTTAGGCAGACAAAAAAATGAACAACTAGGAGGCTGAGTAGAGTGTCAGAATTCTTTACATATCCAGTTCAGATGTACATTCATGTTACTGGACAAATGATGGTGTTTCATCACACAAGAGTTACTTTGCTTAAACTGAAGAAGGAAGAGACTTACAAATGGCAGAACCCATTACAATGGGGCATCCAGCAACAGTAGGAAATTTAGATTTAATAATCCAGGTAATAGTGTCAGGCACAGTACTGGCTAATTAATCCAAGACTCCAAGAGGAAGCTGTGAGTTCTAACACTTCAAAAATAATTCTGCCGATTGGAAAAAAAACAGCGAACTGTGCAACTCGCTGTTCTTCCTTTAATGAAGGAGGGTGCTGACTCTGAGATCACTGAACCTCAGAACAGAGGTAAAACTGTAAATTCCATACATCTGGACTTAGTATATCTCCCCACATTCACACATGCAATTCTGTAGTTCTCTGGGCTGTCAGTACCATCCTGTAAATTTCAAGGGGCACCCTTCCATGGTATAATAGGATGAATGACCCAGTTGAGAGTGCTGTGTTGGTAGCTACATCTGCATGAAAGCTTCTACTGCTCAGGAGGTCACCCCAGCCAGGGTGTAACCCTTTATTATTTTCAGATGTGCATATCTCTATTAAGGAGGAACAAAATGAGATGTTTACAAGGCAACAGGGAAAATGAAAGTGTTCATTACAAAGAAACGCATGTATCACACCTACAGGCCATCTGTAGCATGTCTTTGGAATGTGGGAGGAAACCACAGCACTTGGAGAAAACTCATGCAAAAACAGGGAAAACATGCAGATTCCACAATGAAAGTGTTCATTACAAAGAAATGCGTGTATCACGCCTACAGGCAACTTAAAGTCTCTGATCCATCTGCAGCATGTCTTTGGAATGTTGTAATCCATCTGCAGCATGTCTTTGGAATGTGGGATGAAACCACAGCACTTGGAGAAAACTCATGCAAAAACAGGGAGGAGATGCAGATTCCACAATGAAAGTGCTCATTACAAAGAAATGCATGTATCACACCCACAGGCAACTTAAAGTCTCTGATCCATCTGCACATCTTTGGAACGTGGGAGGAAACCACAGCACTTGGAGAAAACTCATGCAAAAACAGGGAGGACATGCAGATTCCACAATGAAAGTGTTCATTACAAAGAAATGTGTGTATCACACCTACAGGCAACTTAAAGTCTCTGATCCATCTGCAGCATGTCTTTGGAATGTGGGAGGAAACCACAGCACTTGGAGAAAATTCATGCAAAAGCAGGGAGGACATGCAGATTCCACAATGAAAGTGTTCATTACAAAGACATGCATGTATCACACCTACAGGCAACTTAAAGTCTCTGATCCATCTGCAGCATGTCTTTGGAAAGTGGGAGGAAACTACAGTACTCGGAGAAAACTCATGCAAAAACAGGGAGGACATGCAGATTTCACAATGAAAGTGCCCATTACAAAGACATGAGTGTATCACACCTACAGGCAACTTAAAGTCTCTGATCCATCTGCAGCATGTCTTTGGAATGTGGGAGGAAACCACAGCACTAGAAGAAAACTCATGCAAAAACAGGAAGGGCATGCAGATTCCACAATGAAAGTGTTCATTATAAAGAAATGTGTGTATCACACCTACAGGCAACTTAAAATCTCTGATCCATCTGCAGCATGTCTTTGGAATTATCTAATCCATCTGCAGCATGTCTTTGGAATGTGGGAGGAAACCACAGCACATGCAGTCAGTACCATCCTCTAAATTTCAAGGGGCACCCTTCCATGGTATAATAGGATGAATGACCCAGTTGAGAGTGATGTGTTGGTAGCTACATCTGCATGAAAGCTTCCACTGCTCAGGAGGTAACCCCAGCCAGGGTGTAACCCTTTATTATTTTCAGATGTGCATATCTCTATTAAGGAGGAACAAAAGGAGATGTTTACAAGGCAACAGGGAAAATTAAAGTGTTCATTACAAAGAAATGCATGTATCACACCTACAGGCCATCTGTAGCATCATGCATGTCTTTGGAATATGAGAGGATACCACAGCACTTGGAGAAAACTCATGCAAAAACAGGGAGGACATGCAGATTCCACAATGAAAATGTTCATTACAAAGAAATGTGTGTATCACACCTACAGGCAACTTAAAGTCTCTGATCAATCTGCAGCATGTATTTGGAATGTGGGAGGAAACCACAGCACTTGGAGAAAACTCATGCAAAAACAGGGAGGACATGCAGGTTCCACAATGAAAGTGTTCATTACAAAGAAATGCATGTATCACACCTACAGGCAACTTAAAGTCTCTGATCCATCTGCAGCATGTCTTTGGAATGTGGGAGGAAGCCACGGCACTTGGGGAAAACTCAGGCAAAAACAGAGAGGACATGCGGATTCCACAATGAAAGTGTTCATTACAAAGAAATGCATGTATCACACCTACAGGAAATTTAAAGTCCCTGATCCATCTGCACATCTTTGGAATGTGGGAGGAAACCATAGCACTTGGAGAAAACTCATGCAAAAATAGGGAAGACATGCAGATTCCACTATGAAAGCGTTCATTACAAAGAAATGCATGTATCACACCTACAGGCAACAAAGTGTCTGATCCATCTGCAGCATGTCTTTGGAATGTGGGAGGAAACCACAGCACTTGGAGAAAACTCATGCAAAAACAGGGAGGACATGCAGATAGCACAATGAAAGTGTTCATTACAAAAAAATGCATGTATCACACCTACAGGCTACTTATAGTCTCTGATCCATCTGCAGCATGTCTTTGGAATGTGGGAGGAAGCCACGGCACTTGGAGAAAACTCAGGCGAAAACAGAGAGGACATGCGGATTCCACAATGAAAGTGTTCATTACAAAAAAATGCATGTATCACACCTACAGGCTACTTATAGTCTCTGATCCATCTGCAGCATGTCTTTGGAATGTGGGAGGAAACCACAGCACTTGGAGAAAACTCATGCAAAAACAGGGAGGACATGCAGATTCCACAATGAAAGGGTTCATTACAAAGACATGCGTGTATCACACCTACATGCAACTTAAAGTCTCTGGAAAGTGGGAGGAAACCACAGCACTTGGAGAAAACTCATGCAAAAACAGGGAGGACATGCAGATTTCACAAAGAAAGTGTCCATTACAAAGAAATGTGTGTATCACACTTAACAGGCAACTTAAAGTCTCTGATCCATATGCACATGTCTTTGGAATGTGAGAGGAAACCACAGCACTAGGAGAAAACTCATGCAAAAACAGGGAGGGCATGCAGATTCCACAATGAAAGTGTACATTACAAAGAAATGCATGTATCACACCTACAGGCAACTTAAAGTCTCTGATCCATCTGCAGCATGTCTTTGGAATGATCTAATCTATCTGCAGCATGTCTTTGGAAAGTGGGAGGAAACCACAGCACATGCAGAAAACTCATGCAAAAACAGGGAGGACATGCAGATTTCACAATGAAAGTGTTCATTACAAAAAAATGCGTGTATCACACCTACAGGCAACTTAAAGTCTCTGATCCATCTCCACATGTCTTTGGAATGTGGGAGGAAACCACAGCACTTGGAGAAAACTCATGAAAAAAACAGAGAGGACATGCAGATTCCACGATAAAAGTGTTCATTACAAACAAATGCATGCATCACACCTACAGTCAACTTAAAGTCTCTGATCCATCTGCAGCATGTCTTTGGAATGTGGGAGGAAACCACAGCACTAGTAGAAAACTCATGCACAAACAGGGAGGGCATGCAGATTCCACAATGAAAGTGTTCACTGCAAAGAAATGTGTGTATCACACCTACAGGCAACTTAAAGTCTCTGATCCGTCTGCAGCATGTCTTTGGAATGTTCTAATCCATCTGCAGCATGTCTTTGGAATGTGGGAGGAAACCACAGCACATGGAGAAAACTCATGCAAAAACAGGGAGGACATGCAGATTGCACAATGAAAGTGCTCATTGCAAAAAAATGCCTGTATCACACCTACAGGCAACTTAAAGTCTCTGATCCATCTGCACATGTCTTTGGAATGTGGGTGGAAACCACAGCATGTGGAGAAAACTCATGAAAAAACAGGGAGGACATGCAGATTCCACAATGAAAGTGTTTATTACAAAGAAATGCGTGTATCACACCTACAGGCAACATAAAGTCTCTGATCCATCTACAGCATGTTTTTGGAATGTGGGAGGAAACCACAGCACTTGGAGAAAACTCATGCAAAAACAAGGAGAGCATGCAGATTCCACAATGAAAGTGTTCATTACAAAGAAATGTGTGTATCACACCTACAGGCTACTTAAAGTCTCTGATCCATCAGCAGCATGTCTTTGGAATGTTCTAATCCATCTGCAGCATATCTTTGGAATGTGGGAGGAAACCACAGCACGTGGAGAAAACTCATGCAAAAACAGGGAGGACATGCAGATTCCACAATGAAAGTGTTTATTACAAAAAATGTGTGTATCACACCTACAGGCAACTTAAAGTCTCTGATCCATCTGCAGCATGTCTTTGGAATGTGGGAGGAAGCCACGGTGCTTGGAGAAAACTCATGCAAAAACATGGAAGGCATGCAGATTCCACAATGAAAGTGTTCATTACAAAGAGATGTGTATATCACACCTACAGGCAACTTAAAGTCTCTGATCCATCTGCAGCATGTCTTTGGAATGTGGGAGGAAACCACAGCACTTGGAGAAAACTCATGCAAAAACAGGGAGGAAAAGCAGATTCCACAATGAAAGTGTTCATTACAAGGAAATGTGTGTATCACACCTACAGGCAACTTAAAGTGTCTGATCCATCTGCAGCATGTCTTTGGAACGTGGGAGAAAACCACAGCACTTGGAAAAAACTCATGCAAAAACAAGGAGGACTTGCAGATTCCACACAGAAGGCACCCTGGCTGAGAACTGAACTGGAGAACCTCTTGCTGTGAGGCAGTAATGCTGTCTATTTCACCACTGTGCCATCCTCTAGCCAGCATTAAAAGATGGTGATAGCCTAGCATTCACAACATTCAGAACATTGATCAACTGTCTATCAACAAAGGCTAGGTTTCTCACATGTAACAGGCTGCATCCATCACAAAGGAAATACTTTCTGAAAAAAAATCTAAACAGTTCCATCTACTTAAAGGAAATCTCCACCCAGAAAATGAAAGAAAAAAAATATCATCATACCATGATGTTGTCTGCAATACTAATGCGTTTGCTTTACTTAGTATTGTTCTGCAGTTTGCAATATTCCATACTGGATTACTGAGGGTGCCATAGTGATGTGAATTTGTTTTACAGCAAGGTCAATTTCTTCCCATAATACAGTCTTCATAGCCTTGCTATGACACAGCAAGGTCAATGCTGTCTTGATTCCACCGATATTTAGAGAATTTGACTTTCTTCCTACTTTTGTGCTCTTGGCAGGGATTCCTCTGACAATACTTCAGTTAAAAACTGACTGGTGTATCCCGTATGAAATTTGTCCTACTATCTCCCTGCAGAATTCAATACTTCGTTCCATGGTTTCAGTGCATTAATGTGATGGATTTGCTCTATTTCTTTTTATTCTTACAGTTTATTTCATTTATTCTTTCTGTCACCTTAAATGACGCCAGCCACTTTGCCAGAAATGTGTTTTCCATAAAGGGCATTAACATTAGTACCCACAATCTCTGGCATTAAATTCTCTACATCTGTCATGCAAGACCTGATCCCCTAAATGGGGGAACTGGCATAATGTTTAAGGTCTTTATTTAGGACATTCAAAGTACAGGGTGAGGCTTGTAATAGTCTACAGACTGACAGCATAGCATTTGCCTATGAACTTATGAACCTGCAAGAACAAGCCCTATCAAAAGCTAAAAATAGTGCATCGATAGTCCTGACAATATCCCTACATGCACCTTAAATAGCATGAAGCACAGTTTAACAACCCTTCCCCAAACAACACTATTAAACCTCCATCCTCCATACAGGTTTTGTACCAAGCTGGACATCCTCTGTGTCCAGGACACAAGATGGAAGGCCAATGCAGCAAAGTTACTTGGCATGGGATCTTGAGTCTACTACTCAGGAGGGGGGCAGGCTAGAAATGGTGTGGGAATTGTGGTGAGGGAGAGGCTTCAGAAGGCAGTGAGGGATGTCGTCAGAATTACCGATAGACTCATGGTATTCAGATTCCAGTATAATGATAGAGCAGTATTCATAGCCTCATCCTAGACCCACAGCAGGATTGTGGTACAGAGGAAAGAAAGCAGCAAAGCATTATAAAAACTGATGAAGTTTATAGCATTCGGGATCACCCATTACCAACATTTCAAAACAAGAAAACCATGAAAGGAAGACAAAAGTCACATTGATCATTGAAATTGCTATACCCAGTAACTGCAGTGTCTTACATACAGAGAGACACAAAGTAAAAAAAATACCAGGATTTACAGGCAGAAATGAGGCCAATGTGGAAAAAGGATACCCAGACAGTTCAATAACAGTAGGAGCCATGGTCTTATAAAAATAATTTACAATTGTACTTAGATATGTTACAGATACATGTAATTCCGTATGAATTGCAGAAGGAGTCAGTTCTGGGAACATTGTGGGTGCTACAAAGAGCACTTCTGGCTAACATCAAAGATTGAAATAATACTAGCTTCATGAACTCTAGTCATACTTTGACTAAGGAATGGGGTCCATTCCTGTCATGGCATTAGAAACCTAGCCAAAAGTCTTGTAGAAATTTAACCAGGAAAAGAATGCATTCAGACAGCAGTTGCAGGACCTACTAGATAAAGTAGGACAATATGAATTGGTGTTGATAATGGGTGATCTGAATGCACATATCTGGACAGACAGAACAGGTTATGATGACACCCTACATCCATATTGGTGGAGCAAAAGAAGTAAAGAAGGCGAGGCTATTCTAGACTTTTGTCTGGCAAAATGGATTGATGGTGGTCAACACATAGTCCAGCAAAAGGGACAGTCACAAGAAACTCAGGTAGATTTCTTCCTAGTAAGTAAAGGGCAGTGGGGTATAATCAGCAATTGTAAAGCCATTCCCAGTGAAACAGTCAGCCCACAACATATGAGCAAATCCCTGGCTGCCACAATCAACTGCAAGCAGCGGTCAGAAAAGGCTCTGAGGTCAACAGAGATGAGGCTGAGGACCTGGAAGTTGACTGAAGAGAAGGTACAAAAGTTCAAGGAATTACTCAGGACACTAGCACATCAAAAAGAAGAGAAAATAAGTGGAGTTGAAGAAGAAGAAGAATGGCAGCATCTCAAAACAGCAGGTATGGAAATAACGTAAGGTGGTGGTGGAATCCAGAAGTCCAGGAAGTCATCAAAAGAAAGAAGGAGTGCAGGAAAGAGTGGGAGATAGAAAGGACAGACAATGTGAGGAAAGAATACAGGTTGGCTGACACAGACGCTAAGAGAGGAGTTGCATTAGGAAAGCACAATACATAACAAGCACTCGACCAGCTTCTGAAAAGTGACTCAGCTGATGGCACATAGAAACTCTATCAGGTTGCAAGGCAAAGAGAGGAAGATAAAGAAGACAGTCAGACACCTTTCCATAAGGGATGCCAGCGACAACCTGCTCACCACAGGACATCAAAGGCAGCTAGAAGGAGTACTTCCAGCAGCTTCTGAATGAAGAAAACCCCACAGAAGCTGTACTGCCCCAGACACAGCCTACAACAAAAGAAGAGGAGGAGCTCACCATAGAAGATGTCACAACAGCTCTAAGGAAAATGATGTTAAGGAAAGCAGCAGGCTCAGATGAGATCACAACAAACATGATAAAGATGGGGAAGAAATGGCTCCTGCGGGTACTCATAGCAGTCTGGAGAGAAAAGAGTATCGCAGATGACTGGAGAATAACCATACTCATGCCAGTGTACAAGTACAAAGGGGACATCCACAACTGTCGGCAGCACAGAGGCATCAAATTCCTATCACATTGCATGAAAGTTCTGGAGAGGGTGATTGATAAATGGATACGCAATGTAGTAGAATGTAAGATGGGAGATGAGCAGTTCGTATTCAGATCAGGATGCAGCACAACCAACCTGATGCTTGCAATAAGACAGATAGTTGAGAAGAAGCTAGAGATGAGGAAAGAGTCTAACTGGGACATTTCTAGACTTGGTAGAAAGCATATGATAAGCTCCCAAGAAAGCTGATTTGGCAGTCCTGCAGTGGTTTGAATTCCAAGAAACACTGGTAGAATTAGTGCAGGCAATGTACAAGGACCCAATCACTCAAGTATGAACAGTGTTCGGTCTCACAGAGGGGTTCCAGTGAGAGAGGGTGTGCATCAGGGTGCAGCGCTGAGCCCACTGCTATTCATACTGGGGATGGACTATATTACCAAACAGGCGAAAGGAGACACATCAACAAAGTTGCTGTATACAGATAATGTAGCATTACAGGCAGACTCTGAGCAAGAACTTCAACAAAGGATAAGGGAATGTAATGCAAAACTTAAGGCACATGGGATGAAAATGAGTACAGATAAGACAGTGGTAGTGGCAGCAACTGGGGAAAATCAGAAGAAGATGAGAATTGAGATAACAGGGAAAATAGTGGAGCAGGTTAATAGCTTCAAGTATCTCAAAGGGGTGGTTAAGGAGAAGGAAAACCTAAATGACAAGGTCAAATCTAGAATCAGAGGGGATGCAGATAACTGGCATAGAGTCTGAAGGTTAGTATATGACAGAGAGTACCAAAGAAGTGGAAAAATAGGGTATACAAAACAGTGGTGAAACCAGTACTATTGTATTTTACAGAAACCTGGACAGTAAAGGCAGAGCAGTTCAGGAAACTAGAGGTGATGGAGATGAAGTGCCTGAGGCAGGTAGTAGGATGCAAACTGAGGGACAGACAAAAATGAGGACATAAAAGCAAAAGCCAAGTAACTCCAATTCCAGAAAAGGTCAAACAGAACAGATTATGGTGGTTTGTGCACATGTGCAAAAAGCAGAAAACAATCTGATGAAGAAAATTTGGAGAGACAGGAAGAAGGTAAAAGGAAACAAGGGCATCGAGAAAATAGATGGATGGATTGTGTGTAAGAAGACCTGTAACAGTCAGGTATGCATGTCAAAGAAGGTAGGAGAGTGACATTGAATAGAAAGAGATCAAGACAATTGACATGACACACCCCGACCCCAATACAGAAAATGGGAGAAAGTTTAATGATGATGATGATGATGATGATGATGATGAAATGGAGAGCAGGTATAGCCATTCTCTCATAAGGGAGGACCTTCCAAAAACCCAGGCAATTACAAACCTATATGCCTGACCAGTGTCTTATCCAAAACTGTAGAACAACTTTTTGTGGAACTAATCAGTAAGGATAAACGGAACCTCCAAACACATGACTTGTCTCAGTTTGGACTCATTAAGAGAAGGTCATGAATACTCAATCTGCTGGACTTTTTTGAAAAGGTCCCCAAAGCAATGGATGAAGTTAAAATGGTGCATATCACATACATCGAGTTTGGCAAAGCATTTAACATAATCCTCCACTAATGCAAAGTAGAAAAGATAAATAAACTGGGAATAAACTCCTGTGTCACCCCCTGGTTCACAGCTAGAATGTATGAGATCAAAATAGGGTAAGCTATCCCCACAAAGAGACCAGTCACCAATGGAGACCCCAGGATTCAGTGCTGGGACCTCGCCTATTTGGCATCTACTTTTCTGAAGTATAAAAGCCAATACCAAAGGGCTTTGATTGGCTAAGTCTTCAGATGACTGCAAGCCAGGTGCAGCCATTGAATCTCCATATGACTTAGCCATCCTGCAGGAAGATTTGTTCCAAATCAAATGACTGGTGCCATAATTATGAACTGAAACTAAATGCCAAAAAGTACAATATCCTACATTTGGGAAGTCAGCTATGTTAGGGAACTACCACATTGACAATAAGTCCCTAAGAGTTGACCTAGTTGTTTAGGATTTGGGAATATATGTTGGCAGTGACCTAACTTTAGACTAACATATATCTACTATCATATGAAAGTCCTCCTATATTGTACAGCTTATAAACAAAGGGATTCTGCTTAGGTCTAGGGATGTCATTGACCCCCTTTACTTAGTCATCATTAGGTCATTTACTGAGTATAATGTCCCCTTTGGCATATATTTATTCAGACATATGTAACAGCTGGAATGCCCACAGAAATACCTTACTAGGAGGATACAAGGCCTAAACGATATGTCTTACATGAACCGAGTCAAATCCCAGTATCATACAAACTGCTAAGTGGTGACCTGTGTCTGGCATTCAAGACAGCTGCTGACCCATTACTGATGGATTTACTGCACATCAGCAAATCAAATGACATCAGAGATATTCAGTCTGGAGATCTAAACCTCTTCTGCAAAATCAACAAAACCATTTGGAGGGACAGGTATATATGACAGAGGGTATCACTGCTTTGGGACAGATTCCCATTCATGTAAAACAAAGCACATCCATGTACATATTCAAGCACAGCTTGGAGTTATGGATAGGTAATAGAAAATTTACCCCAGGAGTGTTCCTTGTACTACTAATGGACAGAAGTGGCTCCTACATGTTTTATTCCACATATGGATCCCTTCAAACTATCTACTGCATGATTTGAGTTATTCTCACAAGGGGTAATATAGAATTATCGAATATGGAATGGGTAAGACCAATCTAATAACAAACAGGATAGAGTAACTGAAGCAGCAAAAGTGAAATTTGCTTGGCTTAAAATGGTTGCAAGAGCCACTAAGCTAATATACATGTATGAACCTAAGTTGGACATTCATATTATAAACTCATTGTTGCACTTCAGAGCTGCTTGTGTTTGTGTGTTTAGTACAAGCATAATATAGCAATAACCCACGCCTGGGTGGGGGTAATGCTGGATTTACCCATGGTTGGTGTGGTTTGGTCATGAGGGCAAAGCCTGAGTGGCCAAACAAAGCCAACTGTGGGTCAATCCAGCATTACCCACACCCAGAAGTGGGTTATTGCTGTTATACAATGACATTATTTAAGAAAAAAAAAAACTTTTCTTAAATAATGGCATTGTATAATGTCTCCTTGCTGCCCTTCCGCAGCTGTCCGGTATTCTGTGGCAGTTCTGATGTACTACGCATGCGTATGCCTACGCAGTACATCAGAGCTGTGGGCAAAAGCAACGGAGAAAGCAAGATCTCCATTGCTTTTTACAAACTGTTTTGCTATGTTAAATGGGTATAACATAGCGAGACAGCTTTAAAAAAAGCAACAGAGAATCTCCGTTGCTTTTTCTAAAGATGTCTCGCTATGTTAAATCCATTTAACATAGGGAGACAGTTTTGAAAAAAGCAACGGAGAAAGCAAGATCTCCATTGCTTTTTACAAATAGTCTCACTATGTTAAAGGAGTTTAACATAGTGAAACAGCTTTAAAAAAAGCAACAGAGAATCTCTGTTGCTTTTTTTAAAGCTGTCTCACTATGTTAAACTTGTTTAACACAGCGAGACAGTGTGAACCAATAGAGATCTTGCGTTCTCTGTTGCTGTAAAAAAAGAGTTATAGTAATGGAAAAAGTCCAGGCGACCGGACCTTTTTCCATCACTATAACTCTGGTATACAACGTGCACACTGACCAATCAGCGTACACGTTTTTGAATATTAATGGGGGGGTCATTGTATAATGAATTTAACCTATTCTGCATTCTAACATAGTGCCTTATCACACTTTTAAATGGTGTTGCCTCATCTTCCCAAGTTTTCTCAGCTGATGTTTGCTGCAACCCTCTCTGATTGCAGAGAGTAATTAGGGTAACAACTAGACCCACTTTTTACCACCTGCATCAACAGCTTTCCTTAGCATGGTTTTCCATGTTTTACTAAAGCTCTTTACTAATAAATCAGTCCGTAGCTAATAGGCTGATGATGCCTTCCTAAGGGTCAACTAGTATAACTAATGCAGATGCAAAGGGAAGGCCTTGTCCAGTATCTTTTTATGGATATACCCCCTGTGCAGAATAGCAGTATCAGCTGTCCAGCAAAGGCCTTAACATTAGCTTTGCACAGTGGCACTGTTTCTTTAAATGTGGTACCATGGCTCATTATTACTGGTATGTACTAATACCTATTGTTAAATTTTACTAATGGGCCTATGCTGTCCATAGCAATACATTTAAATGGCATTTCTTTGGCAGTCATAGGGATCTAAAGACTTTTACACCAGGAGTGGGTACAGTATTTCTGGCATTTGAGATAAGAAACACTCATTATACCTGGTCACTAAAATGTGGACAATACCCTTGCCTTGATTTTGTCCATCCCCAGGTGATTATATATATATATATATATATATATATATATATATATATATATATATAGTTGGGAGGGTGGCCTAATGGTTAAGGTGTTTGCCTTACAAACACAAGGTGCAGGGTTTGAGTCTCAAAAGGGATAATTGGCTAAGCTTAAAATGGCTCACAAGGGCAGTTAGCTTAGTACTAATCTATGAACCTAGATATATATATATATATATATATATATATATATATATATATATATATATATATATTTATATATATATATATATATATGTATGTATATATATATATATATATATATATATATATATATATATATATATATATATATATATATATATATATATATATATATATATATATATATATATATATATATATATATATATATATATATATATATCCTAATGGTTAAGGTTGGGAGGGTGGCCTAATGGTTAAGGTGTTTGCCTTACAAACACAAGGTGCCAGGTTTGAGTCTCACAAGGGATAATTGGCTAGGCTTAAAATGGCTCACAAGGGCAGTTAGTCTTGTACTAATCTATGAACCTCTATATATGGGAGGAATCTTTGAGCTCAAAACACAGCTGAGAAGTAATGTGAACATCCTGTTAACTAGTCCCCTCCACACACACCCCTTTAGTTATATTCTGCCTTGCACTACTTAATACTTGTAAGTCTGTGCATGATGACCTCTGCCTTGCACTAATTATTTCTTTAAGGTTCTCTGCTAATTTAGCCTCAGTTCCTGTACTCCCTTGCAGTTTTGTATTACCTTTGTTCTCTCACTGGACCATGTTTCTAATAACAGATATGGCCCCTTTACTGTCTAACCAGAACCAAATTTTTGTCATTTTGTAGTTTCTATACCACTTCCCTTCTTTTAGAACTGGTTAAAAATTACAATAACTAGTATCACTACCTTTCTGTCCCTGTATTACAATCATCACTGAGTACATAATGCTACAGATGTACCCCTTTCTTGTAAGTTTATCAACTTGCTACCTATTTATAGATTCTCCCTCCTCCATAATTTTCCATATTGCTTTTAAATGAGTAAAATATTTCCTAATGTTACAACATGAATCAAATTAAGACTTACATACACATGGTGTAGCATTTTTCCGGAGCTGTCAACATTTTAACATGGGTAAGGAGATAATTTTTTCTGTTACCATGAATAAACATAATCTCCACTTTTTAGCAGCTATTAATCTTTATGCTCAAGCAACAGGGGTACTCTGACAATAGTAATCATATTTTGTGAAACTAGCAAGGCTTGAACCCCATCCCTTCCTTTAAAAAATGCAATATTTTTCACTAGTTCAGTTGTGGGGTGGCCTTGGTGGTGCAGCGGTTAACGTTGCTGCCTCACAGCAAGAGGTTCTCCGGTTCGATCCTTGGCTGGGGTGCCTTCTGTGTGGAGTCTGCATGTCCTCTTTGTGGTCGCGTGGGTTTCCTCTGGGTGCTCCTGTTTCTTCCCACATCTTAAAGACATGCTGTAGGTGGACTGGACACTCTAAATTGGCCATAGGTGTGAGTGAGTGCATGCATGCGTGTGCCTTCTGTGGAAGGTCAGGCGCCGAGTTTGCAACTCAACACTGTAAAACTCCACTGCCAATCATGAGCAGACAAGTGATCCGCTGTGGCGGAATGGTTAAGGTGCTGACCTTACAGATACAAGATGCAGAGTTTGCTTCTTACGTGAGATGATTTGCTAGGCTTAAAAATGACCTGCAAGGGTAGTTTACCTAGTACTAATCTATGAACCTAAGCTTTCTCATGAATCTCTTTGATGCTAATGTTTTTAATATTACTGATTACTGGTGATATGAGGTTGAAGCCAAGGTTTTAAAATATGGTTTAAATCTTGCATCTGTGTTCTTACTGGTTTAGCAGCAATAAATGTCTAGCTATACAAATATATTGTTTGACTTCAGTTTATACCAGCCCTGGCCAAAAGTTCTTTCTTAACTTGTAATATTTGTAATCAATTCCCTCAATGTCCATATATGTTTTCAGTTTGCCACCTTGCGACTTTGACAATGGGAGTTTTGCCCAGTCTGCTTAGTGGAAGTACAGACTTCAAAAGCCACCAGGTATGATTGCAAGCCTTCCACCCTGATCAGTTTCTTCATAGTATAGGTTCATAGATTCATACTAGGCTATCTGCCCTAGGGCATTTATAAGCCTAGCCAGAGTGTGTTTGGCTTTCGCCACCCATTTTAAATTAATTTTGCTATGCCCTTTTTGAGGTTAGTATACTGTGCATCTGTCTAACAGTGACACAGAAGTGATACCCGGGGTAAACCTACGATCCCCCATCCACTCATCAAGATTCCTCTTGAAGAGCGTCAATGAGGGACTCTGCCTAACCTGGACTGGGATTTTATTCCAGAGTGAAGGGAGCCTCTGGGTTATGAATCTGTCTCTCCAGCATGTCCTATTTATTTCATTGCTGAGGTTCAAGTCTCTCGAGTGCGTAGCTTGATGGGATTTGGATTTTCTGAGGTGCAGCATGTCCATTAATTCCAGGTTGGACATGTCTTTATATGTCAGGCACAGATCACCTCTGAGCAGGCGGTATGCCACTGAGTAGAGCTGGAGTTTCTTTAACCGGGCAGCATATGGCATCTGTTTGAGCCCTTTGATCCTCTTAGTGAGGTACTTTTGGGGTCTTTCCAGTTGCTGCAGGTGTCTGGTAAGGTACATCCCAAAAGGGGCATTGTACTCAATTATGGGCCTGATGAGGGATGAGTAAAGAGGCACGATGACCTCCCCTGGTGTAGATGTGAATCCCTTCATGATTAGGTGGGCTATATAAAATGTTTTTCTAACCACTTTGGCCACGTGGTTGTCAAATGAGAGATTGCTATCAAATTGGGTCCCCAGGTCCCTAATTACTTCTTCTGTACTTAATAGATTACCACTTATGTGGTAATTTGTGGGCACTTTGTTTTTGCCAAAGAGGATGACTATACACTTTTTGGCGTTTAGCTTGAGGCCATGGCTGTGGCACCAGTTGTCTGTTTCTATGAGGCCCTTTTGGAGGATGCTTGTGTTGGCTTGAGAGTCGATTATGGCGCCCAGTTTGCAGTCATCTGTGAACTTGGTCAGCCACAGTCCTTCCGTGTTGGCCTGTACCTCTGAGAAATATATACCGAACAAGAGAGGTCCCAGGACTGAGCCTTGTGGGACGCCACTTGTAACTGGTTTGGAGTCTGACATGGCTCCAGTAATTCTAACCATGTGGGTTCTGTCCTTGAGCCAGTTTGCAACCCATCTAGTGACATAGGGGTTTATATTTAAGCTGGTGAGCTAATCTATAATGCCCGAGTGGGGTATTGTATCAAAGGCTTTTACAAGGTCCAGGTAGGCTGTGTGGACCACCTTCCCCTCGTCAATGGCCTTGGTGACTGTTTCAAAGAAATTGACCAGGTTTAAGAGGCAGGATCTGACCTTAACAAAGCCAAACTGGGTAGGATCCAGTGTCTGTAGGTCCCCAATATCTTTATTTATAAGGTCCATGATGATCCTTTCCATAGCTTTGCAGACCAAGCTAGTCAGGCTTATGGGGAGATAGTTTCCAGGATCCATTGAGGCACCATCTTTGTGGAGAGGGACCACCGTTGCTGTACGCCACTCTTTGGGTACATATCCTGTAGTAAGGCTGAGATTGAACAGTAGTTTTATGTTTGGGTTTAGCTCTTCTTGGAGTTCATGTAGGACGCAGCCCGGGACACCGTCTGGTCCCATTGATGCTGTGTTTTTTGCTTTGGAGAGGGCGGCTCTTACCTGAGCATCTGAGATGTCAGGGGGCAGCACTCTGCTGGGATAGATATTTGCCTTTTGGTGGGGAGGGGGTGGGGTTTGCACTGAACCTGTCAGCTAGGATGTTGGCAATGTCTGTGGGTTCAGTGTATTTTTTGTCATTTTGGACTAATTCTGAGTATATCTGGGAATTCCCACCCAGGTTCCTAACATAACTAAAGAAAGCCTTGTAATTATCCTTAGTGTCCTGTGCAATTTTTCTCTCGAAGCTGGCCTTAGACGATTTTATGAGTGCCTGTAGTTTTTTGCTAATACTGATCAGAGATGCCTTCCCTTTTTGGGATTCTGCTCTATCATGTAGTAGCTTCCTCCTTCTATTGTATAGTTTGTTTATGGCTGGGGTCCACCAGACTGGACGTCTGCCTTTGGAGGATTGGGTTTTGGTTTTATTTGGGATTGCATGATCCATGCATTCCTGAAGGTGTTCATAGAATGCGTTTATAAAGGATTCTGCAGTCTGGGCCATATTTTCCACAGGCCCGGGGGCTTTGAAGGATTCCACCTCGGTTTTGAGGAGTGTGAAATTTGCTTTAGAAAAATTTTTCACTTTGGTTTTCTGGGCAGGGGGTGGGGTCGGGATGTGAATATCCAGTGAGATTAGTTTATAGTCTGATCTTACCAGTGAGGGATACACATCTGGTCTGGAGCATAGAGTCCCCATGTTGGTGATGATCAGGTCCAGTATGTTTTCCCCTCTTGTGGGAGTGGTAACAAGTTGTTCCATAGCATTTGAGTTTATAAAGTCTAGGAACCTTTGGGCTAGGGTGTTGGAGCTAGAGTAATGCTCCCAGTGTATGTTTGGGTAGTTGAAGTTGCCCAATATAATGGTGTTTGGAGAGACCCTCATATTTTCCAGTGTTCTCAGGAAGACCGAGTGGAGTTCCTAGGTTTGGGAGGGTGGTCTGTAGCAGGCTATAAACTGGAAGGCAGTTTTACCCACTGTTAGTTGCACATGGATAGTCTCTGATGCTTTGTGCTGTGCCACCAACCTGGAGGTGTGGGTATCTTTGACGAATATTGATACTTCCCCTCCTTTTGTGGTTCGGTCCAAGTTTTGGGGCCGAAAAGCATGGTATGAGGTATAACCTGGTAGTGCTGGGGTGCTCTCGGGAGCCTTGAACCAGGTTTCTGTTACTGCACAGATATCAATGTTCTCCATGCTAAGGAGAGTTTCGAGTGCATGCATCTTGAGGTTTAGACTTCTGGCGTTGAGTAGCATTACTCTTAGTTTCTTATCCCTTGTGATACCTATGGAGATGGGTTTGTCTTTTGAGCCTTGCCTAAAAAAGGCACTATGGGGGTAGCAAGAGCCTTTGCCAATATCCGAAAGCCCAGGGGTGATAGGTGCAAGCCGTCCCTAGCGAAGCATCGTGGCTTGTCGAGCATGTCATCCCAGGCTGACAGGCATTGGATCCCCTTTGAATGATACCAATACTTAAGCCAATTGTTGAAATTGATCATCTTGTCTTCATATTGTGGCATCATTCTTGGTGAAGGCAAGATGCTACTCAAGGTCAGGGTCATACCGGCCTGGGCTACATGCTCAGAGAGCTCCTCTATGTCTCTTTTCATGTAGTCCAGGGAGGTACGTCTCAGGTCATTCACACCAGCATGGACAATGACTGAGTCATATTTGTACTTGCCTTGGAGTGACCTGAGTGCTTGTGTTATGTGGCAGATCCGAGCACCTGACAGGCAGCTCACTAAGACCTTCTCCTTGTTCAGCCTGGTGAGCGGGACGTCAGTGTGCCTGACGATAGAGTCACCTATTACAAGTGTATCAGGTGTGTTGTTTAGCCTTAAGGGCTGTGACTGTTCGGCACACTGGCTTTGTGAGCTATGTGTTGCACGTGTTTTGTTTTGGGGTAGCGGTTGCTTGGCTGTCTGCTTTGGAGGTCTCTGCTGCTTAGGCAGATTTTTATTTAGAGCCTCCGAGTATGTTTTTGTGTGTTTATGTGTTTGGTTTGCTGTCATGGTAGGTCTATGTGAGACTGGAATTGTAGTGAGTGTGGTTTCCTTTTCCTCCTGACTGGTTACGTCAGTACTGAGCTGAGAGAGCTTAGCCTCCAGTTTGGCTATATGGTTGCATCTCTCACATGTGTTGGAATTTGTTGGGAGGAGGAGAGGGTTGTCTGTGTACATGAGGAAGTTGTAACATTGCCTCAAGATTCCCAGATTCACCCGTTGGACCGGAGAGGAGATTGACAACTGACCTTTGGACATGCTAGAATAGTATTGGGAATTCCTTTATAATTGAAAAAAAGGGCCAATGAGGAACAAGGTACTCAAGGGGAGTTTGTGAGGGTGTAGTGCTTTTAATTTTTTAGCGCTGACCTATATAATTGCTTTAGTGAACAAGTGCCAGGTAACTTAAATGCAATGTGCTACAGGTAACTTAAATGCAAAAATGACAAACAGTAACTTTCATTCAAGTGAAACAAGGAAATAAGTACAGTAAGCAATGCAGATATCACTAGGGATCCACAGAAGTGCTGAAAAGCCATGTTTTCGGTGGAATTAGCATTTCAGGGAAATAACAAGCAAACGACAAGCATACAAACAAAGCTAGATTCAGCAGGCCTGAATCTAGTCTATGCTACAGCAAGCAAGGTGTACCAATTTCAGTAAGAAACAGTTCAAATATGCAGGCACTATAAGCCTTTAACCAGAAATTCCCAGCTCAGAAGGGCAGAGTCCAGCCTCTCCTCCCACAAGAGTGCAGACCACGAACCTTCTTAATGTAAAATAACTGGCCTGAAGCCCAAGTGCTTAAACCAGAACTAATACACTTTTAGAATAACAGACACTGAGCCCTCAATCAGCAGTTCCCAACTTAGAAGGATTTAAGCTACCTGTAGTAGGCAAAGCCTCGGGTTGGCTGTTACTCTGGCCAGCATAACTAGCTGTTGCTGCATTGCATCTGTTTTAGATCACTCCTCTCCTGTGATTCATCAGTCCTCTCCCGTGATTCCACAAGTGGTTTTCATAAGTCCTCCATTGCTAGTGTCACCTGTAACTGGTGGCTTCAAAATTATATGTATTTGGCAAGAGAGGTGCTGTGAGAACTGGTAAAAAATGGCAAATCTTTCCCCAACTGCCCTTGTACACAACACCAACGTGAAGTCTGTGGAAACATTTGAGGGAAGACATTTCTAAAATACAGGCTATTTGTCACACAGTTACAGAAAATAATAATTATAGCCCACTTGGATTAAAACAAACAGTACAATACATGTAGTTACATTCCACTAGCAATTTCAAAGTCTCTCTAACAACCTCCAGCTACAGTCATTTTAAAAGTCCTGGGCTGGGCTTTATACGAGCAGACAATCTGCATTGCTGTTGGCCAGGACAATGAGACAGCCTTCTCAAAATATCCCCGACTCCATAATGGGGGAATTTCTTGAAGAGTGCAGGAAAGAAGGCTAGAGTGGATCCCATTTGTTTAGCAGGGTGGAAGCTCAGTTGTGGAGGGCCCGCAGCCTAATAGAGGATGGCCTAAGGGATAACTAGCCCTCTAGTGTGGGCTGCTATATTACTATAATCAGGTAGCATCTAGTATGGGCAGTTATATTACTAAAATAAGATGGCATAGAGTATGTGCAAAACTTTAATTTTGATGATGAGGTCAAGGAGGTTTAAGGTCTTTGGCTGGATATATTTCCACAAATATTATTATCCCTCAAGGAGATTAAATATCATGTGTGACTAATGAATGTTACAAATGGGCCAGGGGAAGTGGAGTTGTGGGGACACAGCTTTTGGGGGTGTTGAAAATCCGAATGTTAGAAGAAGCAAATGTCTTGTCTGTTAGAAAAATTTTGGCCAAGCAAGATATAGTTAGATGCACCTCTTTTTCATTTGGGCTAACAGATCAAGAGCAGTTGGACACTTCATGAGTTGTCTCTGCTCTCTCTGGTTATGGTTGCAAGGAATAAAAGCAAATATGAAGAAAAGCAGGCAGATAGATACCCCCCTACATACACACACACACACACACACACACACACACACACACACACACACACACACACACACGCACACACACACAAAAACAGTACAGGACATCTACAACGTATTAATAGAAGTAAGACAACATAACCTAGTACAGAGGAAATGTCGTTTTTCAGCCTTAAGGGTAATGCAAACTCTGCATGCTTAATGTCGACACTTTTTCATTGACAAAAATACAGCAGGATGCTACAGCACATGGTCCAAGGTTTTAGTGCAAGAAATAGTCAGAATGGAAGTAAGGAGTGTAGACTAAGATGGTAGAATTACACGTACAAGGAAGTGGTTCGCATTGTTTCTGCACACTTAGTCTGCTATACAGTCTGATATTTAAGATATTTGAAAGAGGTACCCAAAAGCACAGACTGATCCCAGTAAATGAGATGGGGGAGAAAGAAGAAAAGAGAGAGGAACAACATTAGAAAGGCCTTAAGCTGAAGGGAAATGCATTGTATTCTCAGATGGCATATAAGGTGCATTTTTTTTTATTTTATTAAATGCACTGCATTCTCAGATGGCATATAAGGTGCATTTATTTTATTTTATGAAACGCACTGTATTCTCAGATGGCATATAAGGTGCATTTATTTTATTTTATTAAACGCACTGTATTCTCAGATGGCATATAAGGTGCATTTATTTTATTTTATTAAACGCACTGTATTCTCAGATGCATATAAGATGCATTTATTTTATTTTATTAAATGCACTGTATTCTCAGATGGCATATAAGATGCATTTATTTTATTTTATTAAATGCACTGTATTCTCAGATGGCATATAAGGTGCATTTATTTTATTTTATTAAACGCACTGTATTCTCAGATGGCATATAAGATGCATTTATTTTATTTTATTAAATGCACTGTATTCTCAGATGGCATATAAGGTGCATTTATTTTATTTTATTAAATGCACTGTATTCTCAGATGGCATATAAGGTGCATTTATTTTATTTTATTAAACGCACTGTATTCTCAGATGGCATATAAGGTGCATTTTTTTTTATTTTATTAAACACACTGTATTCTCGGATGGCATATAAGATGCATTGTTTTTATTTTATTAAATGCACTGCATTCAAAGATGGCATATAAGGTGCATTTTTTTTATTTATCCTTTGTTGACCAGGTTTGCCCCACTAGGTTAGTAGCTTCTTTTCAGGGGAGATCTGTGGTGGTATTTATACTACTAGGGGAAATTTGGCCAGGGCATCAGGAAACTTCCACTACTCCTTCAAGGTGACTTGGGTTGTTTTACATCCACCTGAGCTACCAGCTACTCAAGCAAATGGGGTCTCAGTTTAACATCTCATCTGAAAAATGGCACACTCAAACTCCTGTTACACTCACTGCAGTGTCAACAGTTAATCTACCTATTGTGGGAATAGAACACACAGCCTTCTTCAACAAAGGCAAGTTTGCTACTTATTACACCAATTATATATATATATATATATATATAGAGAGAGAGAGAGAGAGAGAGATCAAAAATATAAAACACTCATATTTTGTGCTTGAACACAAAAATATTCTCATCAACATTTTTAAAAAGTATTATATCCCATCTTCTGTAATGAAAACAAGTCGTATATATGGAATATAGGACCACCTGGATCTATTTTAGTTCCATCCCTGTTTTGCCTACACTTCACTAACATCCAAGCTGTCATCAAGGTGTCTACTATTCAGTGCTGCCCTTAACATTCCAGTTGATACGGATGTCCTGCAAGAGGACCCCAGCCCCCATTAATTTCTGGTGCCAAAATCATGGACTTAATTAATAAATGCAGTATGGTATTCTTTGGGAAACAAGAACACCCCTGCACCTCCCACATAAATGGCACTACTACCTTGAAGATGATGCTATCATTAGAGACCTAAGCTTGTTCTTAGATGATAAATTATTTTTTTATCACCATGTGGTAAAAAAAAAATGGCAGCACCCTTTGTGACAGCGGCTGCTTCAGATCCCTACAGAAAAAAAAGTGCACTATTTGTCTTGTTTTTGTCAGAAACAACAGAAAAAAAACAGATTTAAGGGCAAGAAATGAAGGTACAATTAACTACAATGCTGAGAATATTCTGGAAATCCAATCTCAGATCTCATTGTGCTGCATGCTTGATGAAGTGCTAGCAAAGAGGCATGTAAACTCAAACACACTCCAGGAACACCTGCAGCTTGCAATCTTACTGGAACATGGTAAAAACTGCAGAAACCTGTCAAAGGGGGTGGCGAAAGCCAATGCATTCTGGCTAGGCTTATAAATGCCCTTGGGCAGATAGCCTAGTACTTACCTATGAACCTAAACCTGTTTAACCAGTTGACAATCAGACATGGGAAGCATATTAAAAGGAAAAGATGTGAAAGATCAAGAAAGAGAGGCTCTAGAGCAGGAATTATGCCAGACTGAAAAGAAATCTGCACAGGCCTGCACTTCCTTCCATGCTGCTGGCAAATGTACGCTCATTGGAAAGCAAGACGGACTATTTAAGGATGGATCTTTTCACACACTCTAAGGTGAGAAATAGTTGTTTACTTGTGTTCACTGAAACTTGGCTGTATTCCAAAATAAATGTTAGTATATGTGGAGGGGATGTCATTATTTTGTGCTGACAGAAATCAGTCTCTCTGTGGCAAATCTCATGGAGGAGGTGTTTGTGGGTATATCAGCAACAACTGGTGTACAAATTGTGAAATAATCACCTCTCACTGCTCAGAGAACATTGAGTTCATGTTACTAAAATACAGACCCTTCTACTTGTCTAGGGAATTCAATGGGGTGGGCATAACAGCTGTTTACATCCCCCTCCCTAGTGCTAATACCAACGTAGCACTGAACATTCTGTATCTGTCAATAAATGACCTCCAGAATAAGAACCATGAGTTTGCCCATATAATTGCAGGTGATTTCAATCAAGCTGACTTGAAATCCATATTACCCTGTTACCATCAACATGTGAACTTTGCAATAAGAGGGGAGAACACTATGGATAAGGTGTACACAAACGTAAAAATGGCCTACTAAGCAGTACCTTATCCACATCTGGGCAACTCAGACCATCTGGCCATCAAGCTACTTCCTGCATACTCACCACTGCTGAAAAGGGGCAAACCTACAACCAAATAAGTAAGGATATGGCCTGAGGGAGCAGTCTTGGCCCTGCAGGACTGCTTTGAATGTACAAATTGCTCAGTGTTTAGAGAGGCAGCTGTAAAAAAACACCATATTGACCTGGAGTAGTATACGGAATCTGTAATGGCCTATATTTCAAAATGTGTTGATGACGTAACAGTCATCAAATGTATCACCATGCATGCTAATCAGAAACCCTGACTATCTGGTGAAGTATATGAGGTCGTAAAGGCACGAAATGCCACATTTAAATAAAAAAATAAGGATGCACTTAGAGATGCCAGAGCAAATATAAGCAGAGGTATAAATGAGGCTAAGAGGACCTACGGACGTAAAATTCAGGGACACTTCTCTGACCAAAGGGACTCTGGATGTCTCAGGCAAGGTGTTCAAGCCATAACCAACTACAGGCCTGCATCCTCCCCATGTGATGACAGCACAGAATTTATGAACAAACTAAACACCTACTTCAGCAGATTTGATATGGACAGCAACTCTGTGCCAAATAATCTCCCTGTTGAACAGGGTGAAGGGGTGCTATGCCTAAGAACATCTGATGTTCTTAAGACCCTGAGGCGAGCAAACCCAAGAAAAGCAGCTGATCCGGATAATATTATGGGAAGGGTTCTAAGAGACTGTGCTACCCAACTGTCCGCTGTACTAACATAGTTTCATAGTTTAGTACTAGGCTATCTGCCCTGGGGCATTTATAAGCCTAGCCATAGTGATGTGGCTTTCGCCACCCCATGTAATGGTACAAAAGTGTACAGAATAGATTTAGAATACTGTGCCTCTGTCTAGTAGTGACACAGTGAAGACCCCCTTACATAATAGAATTAGTTTACTGTGCCTCTGTCTAGTAGTGACACAGAGATGACCCCCGGGGTAAACCTACGATCTCCCATCCACTCGTCAAGATTTCTCTTGAAGAGAGTCAGTGAGGGCTCTGCCTAACATGAACTGGGATTCTGTTCCAGAGTATGGGAAGCCTCTGAGTTATGAATCTGTCCCTCCAGCATGTCCTATTCATATTTGTGCTCAGGTTTAAATCTTTAGCTCTCGTGGTTCTGATGGATTTGGATTTTTTGAGGTGGAGCATGTCCATCAATTCCTGATTGGACATGGCCTTGTAAGTCAGGCACAGATCACCTCTGAGTAGGCGGTATGCTACTGAATAGAGCTGGAGTTTCTTTAGTCTGGCAGCATATGACATATGTTGGAGACCCTTGATCCTCTTGGTGAGGTACTTTTGGAGTCTTTCCAGCTGTTGCAAGTGCCGGGTGAGGTACATACCAAATGGGGCATTGTACTCAATGATGGGCCTGATAAGGGAGGAGTATAGGGGTACAATGACCTCCTTTGATCGGGATGTGAATCCCTTCATGATAAGGTGGGCAAGGTAGAAAGTCTTTCTAACCACTTTGGCAACATGGGTGTCAAATGAGAGGTCACTATCGACTTGGGTCCCCAGGTCTCTGATTACTTTTTCCGTACTCAGTGAGTTACTGTCTATGTGATAATTTGTGGGTACTTTGTTTTTCCCAAAGGGGATGACTATACATTTTTTGGCATTTAGTTTAAGGCCATGACTCCGGCACCAGTTGTCCGTTTCAGTGAGGCCTTTCTGTAGGATGTATGTGTCAGCTGGTGTATCGACTATGGCGCCTAGTTTGCAGTCATCTGCGAACTTTGTCAGCCACAACCCTCCCATGTTTGCTTTCACATCTGAGAATTAAATGCCGAACAAGAGGGGTCCCAGGACAGAGCCCTGTGGAACACCACTTGTGACTGGCTTTGAGTCTGACATGGCTCCAGTGATTTTGACTTTATGGGTTCTATCCTTTAGCCAGTTTGCAACCCATCTTGTGACATATGGATTTACATTTAAGCTCTTGAGCTTGTCTATGATGCCTGAGTGGGGTATTGTGTCGAAGGCTTTAGCCAAGTCCAGGTTGGCTGTATGGACTGCTTTGCCCTCGTCAATGGCTCTAGTGACTGTTTTGAAAAAGTCAACCAGGTTCAAAAGGCAGGATCTGCCCTTTACAAAGCCGAACTGGGTGGGATCAAGTGTCTGTAGGTCCCCAATGTCTCCGTTTATGAGTTCCATAATGATTCTTTCCATCCTCCCCATATATTCAACACATCCCTGCAACTAGCCATTGCACCCAGTTGCTTCAAAAATACAATCATTCCCTTAAATCCCAACTGACAAGCCTAAATGATTACCGGACAGTTGATCTTAGATCAACAGTAATGAAGAGTTTCGAGTGGTTGATCAAGAACCATATCTTTTCAAGCCTGCCTGCAACACTGGATACATTACAGTTTGCTTATAGATCTAACTGCTGCACAGCTGATGGAATAGCTATAGTTCTTCATGAATCCTTGACACATCTAGAGAACAAGAATTACTGTCAGAATGCTGTTCATCGATTTTAGTTGAGCCTATAACACTGTCATCCCCCAGAATTTGATATCGAAGCTGATCCAGCTGGGCATCCACACCCCCTTATGTAACTGAATTCTGGACTTTCTCATCAACAGAAGCCAAAACATATGTGGGGAAATAACAGTTCAATCAGTATTACACTGAGCACGGGTGTTCCTCAGGGCTGCTTCCTGAGTCCTCTGCTGTTCATCTTGTTGACGCACGACTGCATGGTCAAGCGTTAATCCAAAAAAATCATCAAGTTCACGGATGATACCCTGTCATAGGTCTTGTCTGAAATGATGGTGACAATGTAGCCTAGAAGGATGAAGTGGAGCATCTGATAGGCTGGAGCCCCAGCAACAAACTGCTCTTAAATGTAAGCAAGTCCAAAGAATTAATAGTGGACTTCAGGAGAACTCAGAAGATGCATCAACATCTGGAAATTAAGGGGGTGGCAGTGGAAAGAGTCAAAAACACTAAGTTCCTGTGGGTGCACATCTGAGATGACCTATCCTAGTCGACTCATATTAGCCACACAGTGAAGAAGGCACAACAACGTCTGCATTTCCAATGGAAACTGAGGAAGGCAAACCTGTCTCAGTCCATCCTCAAAGCCTTCTACAGGGGAACATTGACAGCATCCTCTCAAATGTCATCATGGATTAGTATGGCAACTGCAGAGCATCTGACCATAAGGCTCTCCTGAGGGTAGTGAGGGCTGCAGAAAAAGTCATTGGTTCCTCGCTCCCATCTACGGATGATCAGCATAAGCCTCAGTGTGTGGGAAGGGCTAGGAAGATAATCGATGATCTCACTCACTCTGCCCATGGCATCTACTTCTGCCTTTCCTCAGGCAGGTTGTATCACAGCTTACACTGCAAAAATCTAGAATGAAATGGAGCTTCTCCCTCTATCCATAAGGCTGCTGAAGTTGAACGCCAGGCATGACAGTGAATAATCATATCAATATGCCACTGGCTGTGATGTATCATCTATAGTAGTCACTCAGGGAAATTGTTTCAATAACTGGTACAGTTAGCCTGATTTCTTATGCTATTACTTCCTGAATGCGCAATAGTCAGGAGTGAGTCACCACTCCGTACATGTGCAATATGAACATCAGAATATGTCGTACTACAACTGATGAAGTGCAATATACTAAGCAATCACAATGTGAAGTTAGTCTTTGCAATACCTCCATCCATCCTCAACCCTTTTTTCCATTTTACACATGGGGTCGGTATGTCACTTCAACAGTAACAATCATCTTGAGCCAAGGTTTATACCACTGCGTGGCTAGCCCTGCCACCTTAGTTCATCCATACCACTGACTCCTATGGACAATTTATAGTGTCCAATCCACCTACTGCAAGTCTTTGGAATGTGGGAAGAACCTGGAGCATGCAGAGGAGACCCACATGACCATAGGGAAGATATGCAGTCTCCGCACAGAAGGCACCCCAGCCAAGAATCGAACTGGAGAACCTCTTGCTGTGATTCAACAACACTAACTGCTACACCACCATGGCATCCCGGTCTTTGCAATACCTACTAGTATAATATTGTCTAATGTCTTCCTGTCCAATTGTGGTAATTTATTGAGTTGTTAATAATTTAATTATTAATTTATATGCATTAGTCTTACTGTCATTCAAATTATGTGTTCATTGTTATGTCTTGCATGGGGACCAAAGCAACATAATTTAATTCAGCCTGTACTGCTATGTATATCTGATCGACAATAAAGTTTACTTTGACTTTTACTTTTGTAATATTTAGGAAGTTTTTTCTACCTCAGATTTCTCAAATTATTCAAACCCTATTTTTCTCAAGCCATAACTGAAAAATCCTTCAATAAACTTGCCTCTACCAAGAATGGCTGCTAGGCATTCTGGCACCACTGATGTGGGGAACTCAGGATAAAAAAATGTCTTTTCCAAATGTCCAAACTGAGGACCAAGAAACAAAGCATCTTCTCCTTTGTCTACTTTAAAAACTGTATTAAACCAATTGGCATAATGGTTAAGGTGTGCACGTCACAGATAGAGGTACGTGGTTTGATTTTCACCAAGGGAAACTGGCTAGGCTTAAAATGGTCCACAAGGGCAACTGGCCTAGTACTTACCTATGATACCTTACAAATGTAATGGCACTGCTAAGTACTGTTCACTGAAGCACTTCGGCCCTCACTGGCGTTCCCTTCTGAATGCTGGTACTGCACTAGGTTCATAAGACATTACTAGGCTAATGGTTCAAGTGCTATTACAAGCCTGGCCAGTTTTACCCAGATTTTACCCAATTTTCTATCCCTAAGGGAAAGATAACAAGGGTCAACAGCAGGATCTCAACAACTTTTACAGACTGCCTTTGTCCATATGTGACAAGGACGCCACATCATTATCATCAGCCCCCTTTTTCCCATTTTTTTCTACATGGGGTTGGGGTATCATGTTAACTGCCGTCACCTCTCTCAATTCAGTGCCACACTCCTGCCTTCAACACTCATGCCTGACTGTCGCAGATCTTCTTTCACACAATCAATCCACCTCTTTGCTGGATGCCCTCACTTCCTCTTACCTTCTTCCTGTCTGTCCCAAATCTTCCTCATCAGATTGTCTTCTGCTTTTCTACACATGTGCCCAAACCATCATAATCTATTCTCTTTGATCTTTTCTGCAGTTGGAGCTACTTTGGCTTCTGCTCTTATGTCCTTCCTCTGTCCCATAGTGTGCATCCTACCACCTTTTTCAGCCACTTAATTTCCTTCACCTCTAGCTCCTTCAACTGTTCTGCCTTTACTGCCCAGGTTTCTGTACCATACAGTAGTACTGGTCGCACCACTGTCTTGTACACCTACATTTTCAGCTTCTTTGGCATTCTTCTGTCATAGACTACACCTGATACTCTATGCCAATTGGCTGCAGCCCCTCTGATTCTAGCTTTGACCTCTTCATTCAGACTACCCTTCTCAACTACCCCTCCCAGAAACTTAAAGCTGTTTACCTGTTCCACTATCTTCCCTTCCATCTCTATTTTCAGCTTCTTCTGATTTCCCCAATTTGCTGCCATTACCACCATCTTATCTGTGCTTAGTTTCATTCCATATGGCTACAGATTTGCATTCCATTCTCCTATCCTTTGCTGAAGTTCTAGCTCAGAGTCTGCCTGAACTGCCACATCGTCTGCATACAGCAGCTTTGTTGATCCGTCCCCTCCAACCTGTTTGCTAATGTAGTCCATCACCAGTATGAACAGCAGTGGGCTCAGAGCTGAACCCTGATGTACACCCACTCCCACTGGGAACCCCTCTGTGAGGCCGAACACTGTTCATACTTGAGTCATTGGGTCCTTGTACATAACCTGCACTAATTCTGTGCCACCCAGGGGTGAATTTGCAATGTCCTATCCACTGGTCCACTCCAGATTGCACTTGAAGATGGTCAGGGAAGGGCTACTGCCAGAACAGCATCAGCTGATCATGTCTCCTAACACCTTGCACCCAGGACGACTGCCCCTTTCATCTCAGCCTAGCTACATGTCTACTTCTATCTCCTGGTATAGATTACTTAAACAAATGACAGTTTTGGACAATCTCACCTTTTTTCAAGAAAATACTGAATGAACCTTTGGGTATAAAGTACAAATGTAAATATAAATGTCTATACTTCAGAGATGCTAGTCAGTTCTAAATTGATTCGTCCAGTAAAAGACCACCTTCTGTAATTCAGTACCATATTGTCATTACTTGTGTGATGGATAATCTATAGACTATATTTGTAAATATGTATATACTGTATCCATCCATCTGTCCTCAACCCCTTTTTCCCATTTTGCACATGGGGTTGGAGTGTCACTTCAACAGTGACAATCATCTGGAGCCAAGGTTTACACCGCCTGGTGGCTAGCCCTGCTGTGGTAGTTCATCCGTACCACTCACTCGTACCTACAGCCAATTTACAGTGTCCAATCCACCTACCACATCTCTTTGGAATGTGGGAGGAAACCGTACATTGCCTTATGACCAGGTACTGTCTGAAAGTTTTCTTTTTTACCAGCCCACTCATGCAGTTATCAATCAATAAATAAATAAACAAATAAATAAGCAGAAGTAACCACTCCAAATAACGGTATATCCTCTGTGGAAGTTATCATCTTTTTCCAGTTACCTACAGCTCACAATAGAATACAGTGCCCTTTTTGGCATGTATCTATTCAAATGCATTGTGCAATCTGAGAAACCGCAATGATACCTGGCCTAGAAGACAAAGGACATGAGCAGCTTAAATTACACAAAGCGTCTAAAAGCCCCATCACTATACACAGTCTCTTACCAACCCCTGAACAGTAAACTCTGCTTCGCTACAAAACAATAAAGGATCAGTCCTGCTGGATTTCTTACACATTCAAGAATGTGGTGAGAACACCAATAACCTACTTAAGGACCTGAATCTACATTACAGTATAAGCACAGCTTGTTGGGGGATTGATATGTCTCACAAAGGATAAACTACCTAGTAAATAAACTCCTACTCCATCGGTTCATAGGTACGTACTAGGCTATTAGCCCTAGAGCCTATATAAGCCTAGCCAAAAAGGTACCCCGGCTTTCGCCACCCAAGAAAATTATTTTCCTGTGCCCCTGTCGAACAGAGCCACAGAAGTGATCCCCGGGGTGAATTTCCCATTTCCCATCCAATCATCAATATTTTTCTTGAAGAGTGCTAATGAGGAGCTCTGTTTGACATAGATAAGTAGTCTGTTCCAGAGTATGAGAAGTCTCTGGGACAGGAATCTATCCCTCCAGCATGTTCTGTTTATTGTGGTGACAAGGTTTAGGTCCCTAGAGCATGTAGCTCAGAGGGATTGGGATTTCTTTAACTGGAGCATGTCCAACAGCTCTGGGTTTGACATAGCTTTGTATGTTAGGCAGAGATCGCCTCTGAGTAGGCGATATGTGAAGGAGTAAAGCTGGAGTTTTTTGAGACGGTCTGCGTAGGACATCTGTTTGAGGCCAGTAATCCTCTTTGTGAGGTATTTCTGTGGCCTTTCCAGTTGTTGTAGATGTCTTGTGCGGTACATACCAAAAGGGGTGGTGTACTCTATAATGGGTCTAATGAGTGATGAGTAGAGGGGAACAATGACCTCTTTTTTCTGGTTGAGAAACCTTTTGTGATGAGATGAGCCATGTAGAAGGATTTCCTGACCACTGTGGCGATGTGATTATCAAAGGAGAGACTACTGTCCCCCTGTGTCCCAAGGTCTCTTATCACACTTTCGGCATTAAGTAGACTACCACGTATGTGGTAGTTCATGGGTACAGAGTTTTTACCAAACGGATGACAATACACTTTTTGGATTGAGCTTCAGGCCATGGCTTTGACACCAGGCATCTGTCTCAGTGAGGCCCTTTTGCAGTATGTCCACATCGTTAGGAGTTTCGATTATAGCTCCTAGTTTGCAGTCATCTGCAAACTTTGCTAGCCAAAGACCTTCTCTGTTAGCCTGTTCTTCAGAGAAGTAGATACCAAACAGGAGACGATCCAGGACTAAAGCCTGTGATACTCCACTTGTCACTGGTCTGAAGTTGGATGTGCAGTCTGCTACTTTCACAGTGTGGGTTCTGTCCATGAGCCAGCTGGCAACCCATTTTGTGACATAGGCATTTATACCTAGTTTAGTGAGCTTATCTATAATTCCAGAGTGGGGGATGGTGTTGAAACCCTTGGTGAGATCTAGATAAGCTGTGTGAACCACCTTACCCTCATCTATGGTTTTGGTGACTGCTTTAAAGAAGTCAATCAGGTTTAGGAGACATGTTAAACAAATTAGCTCCCTAACGCTCTGTAAAGCAATCCTTGATGAGTATGTAAGAATCCATCAATTCACCCTCAGCTTTCCTCTCAGGCCCTTACACTTACAGATAGGGGAATCAAATAGTAGAAATTGTAGTGGCTGGATTCCTAATTAGTCTAACAGTTAAACGTAGGAACCTACATCTGAAGGGTCTAGTGTTGGGTATGTATAATAGTTTGTAATGTTGTTGTTGTGTTTCGGCTTTTCCCTGTTAGGGGTTGCCACAGCGGAACTCCGGTCCGCTAATGATTGGCAGTAGATTTTCACAAACGCTGAGGTGCCAGCTCGACGTTCAACCATCAACAAAGGCACGCCCATTTACGCATGTCTTTCAAATGCCCACCCAGCCACTGGGAGGACATGCAGACTCCACACAAAAGGCACTCCCCGCACTCCAGCCGAGAATCAAACAGGAGAACCTCTTACTGTGAGGCAACAATGCTATCGCTGCACCACCGTGGATGTTTGTAATGTAAGGTTAGAAAATACGTTATGTGAATAGTAACTTCACAAGTTATGACAAAACTTGTACATTTGCCAGTATAATTATCTGCATGACAGAGACGGTGATGGTTGCATACAGGATTAATCCACAGTGCCATGAGCATGTTCACATGTCCAGCACTTGTATGATACTAAGCTTACAGGTTTATGTTGCATCGTTGTCATCTGACATATACATGCTTGTATGCCCTTGATATCATGCAGATAATTAATAATATTGAAAAAAGGATAGTGCTGTAAAATCTGTGGTATGACAAAGATTGTTAATATTTCCTTTTCTCTCTGTAGGTCCAGAATGTGTCTGTGCATTAGTGAAATAATTTATTTTATTTTATTTTACATTTGATTATCAGGAAAGTCCGACTGGACAAGAATCCTTTTTCAGCGGAGATCTGGGGAGAAAAGCTCCACATTTAAAGTGTAACAATGATTATAATTACAAATACAAGGTTTACATATACATGACTTGATACTTGTGTTAAACATAAAACGTTGGATAAAAAAGCATTCGTGTAAGTATTCTTATTAATGGCATTGTCCCATGAAACATGCCGGTAAGGATACCTAGATGAAGCAAAGATGTATTCTTAATGGGAAGGAAGCCACTGGTTGATAGGCAGCAGTGACAGCCTGTCACAATGATGCACACATCTGAAAAAGTGTTATGCCCTTTATGGTCAACAAGGAAGCTTTAGGGACATTTCATTTCCTCATATTATGTTTATCATTTTGCTGAATTAATTGCTCATTAATGTCCTGTGCCTTTATGGCAAATGCACTGTCAAGTGAGACTGCAGCATAATGAAAACTTGGAACTATGATGTGAAGCATTCCTGACCCCTGCCTGAATGGCATGGATTTGCACTCTGTTCCCAAAAATGGCAAGTTTCTTGATATGTTGTGCAATCCAGGACAGCCGCAACCTAGGATATATTTTTTTCCCCGAGCTGCAGTGACAGAGTTGACTACATTAAGGAGCTGGGGAAGTGATAGGGGCTTGCCCTGACATAAAGAAGGTCTTAAAAAGTATACAGTATATTACTTCTGAACTGAGCCATAGTTACGCCATTAGGTTGCATGTTTGGCATTTTGCAGATGTTATTATGCAGGACTGCCACAGTTTCTTTTTAAGTAAAGGACTCTGACTCAGAATTTCTGGTATTCTCAGTTCAATATTAAACCTATGCCACTCTAGCAGTTTTTTTTTATTTGCTTGTTTATTTATTTATTAATCCTACTGCACAAGTAGCTCTTTTCAAGAGTAACATGGGAGCACTATCTGAATAAGTGACTTGTTCAGAATCAGGGAATAGGCAAGGAGATAGTGATCTTAACCTTACTATTGCCCTAACCTTTTATCCCACTGGTATTCCTGGGTCATTTATTCTTCACCTACCCCAGCACATTCCTATCAGGGATCTTGTTCCCAGGGTCTATATTAGAACATCAAAGTTTCAAAACTTTGAATGTTCTAATATCAAACCCTATTCAGGGAAAGCTGAAAACATTGAACATACAGAACAGCGAATTTTTTCCTAGGGGAAAAATTTGCTGTTCCAAAACACATACACACAACACAAGCACACCAAACAAACAACAATCCACACACAAACACCTAAAATCTTACACCTAACCCTACACTAAACTATACACACACTACTATCTATCCACTTACCTTAACCCAAACCCTAACCCTAAGGTCCATCACTATCACACACTCACCTCACCCGCATCCTAACCCTAACTCACCTACCCCACACTAACCCTCACGTCCACACAATCCCACACTTACCCGACCCGCACCCTAACCCTAACTCACCTAAGCCGCCCTAACCCTCACGTCCACACAATTGCACACATACCTAACCCGCGCCCTAACCCTAACTACCCTAACCCACACTCAATCGCACACTTACCTGAACCCGACCCGTAACTTTCCACCACAGTGCTGAAAATATCAAAGCAACAGAAATGGACAACCAAATTCTTTCCCTAGGAAAAAAATGTGGTTTTCTGTTGCTTCGATATTTTCAGCTTTTGCTGAATAGGGTTCGATATTAGAACATTCGAAGTTTTGAAACTTCGATGTTCTAATATAGACCCTTGTTTCCACACCCACTTTCATTCGCTCTCAGATTACAGCAATTACTCTTTCATACATGGCCACTATACTGTCCAACCTGAGGCATCACATTTCTACACATGAGCGCACTCTATCCATCCACATGTGACCCTCCAGAAGCTATTTGTCCTATTCAGGCACTGTGGTCCACCTTTATGTCCCACCTAATGCTGATGGCCTAATTCAATGTAGCACCTCTGTCTGGGCAGTGCATTAACACTGTCTTCCCACATACTGGTTTCTCTAGAAACACCCCATCGGTTTGCGGCCCCTTCTCTATGCAGCCATCATTACTGTGCCATAACCCTCCCCACCCCACCCTTATTGTTATCTGCTTTTTACACTTGTGTAATCTAGGGTTATCCTCTGACTGCTACATAATTATTCTTGCATCAGGTCGTATTTGCTCTAATACTCTCAGTTTCGCCCTCTTTATTACTAAAAGAAGTTAGTACTATCTGCCTGTGTGTCATGTGCTGACGCTGTCTGTCTGAGTCTCTATGTGTCCCTGCCATTGGCTTGTATTATATTCTGTATGCCCTCATGTCTATTACAGAACACACTGCCTCTGTGTTTGGGTATGCACAGATCCCTCTATACTTAGAAATATTACATACTGTTCAGCTTTTCATTTCACTTTAACAAATGTTTTGTTTGTGTATTTGCCTCTGCAAGTCCTATTACATATCCAGTTCACCTTTTGTTACATTCTTACTACATGTTTCATGTAGCACCCACCTTGTCCTCATTTGATTGTTTAACTCTTTCTTTAAATTAAAAACTCTGTGTTCAAGTATTGCCACCTAACTTTTATATATTATCATTTCTATGTAAATATATCCCTAGGTCAGTCAATATCTTCATCTTATAGTCATCATCTGTATCAACCCCCTTTTTCCCATTTTCTGTATGGGGTATGGGTGTCATGTTAACTGTCCCCATCTCTCTCGATTCATTGCCACACTTATGTCTTCTTTGAAACTCATGTTTGGCTGTTGCAAATCGTCTCTCACACAATCCATCCACCACTTTGCTGGACGCCTTAGTTTCTTCTTAGCTTCCTCCAGTCTGTAGCAAATTTTCTTCGCCAGCTTGTCTTCTGCTTTTCTGTACATGTGCCTGAACCACTGCAATCTGTTCTCTTTGATCTCTTCTGCAACTGGAGCTACTTTGGCTTCTTCTCTTATGTCCTTATAACAGCTCAGCTTGCATAATGACTAAGGTCTTCGCCTCCCACCCACAAGTTACAAGCTTCGATCCTGACCTCCAGCCAATGCTGTTTGGAGTTTGCATGTTCTCCCTGTGTCTTTGTGGGGTTCCTCCCACCTCTGAAAAAATGCTGAGTGTTTCCATCTCAAACTCACCAGTGAATGGAGTTGTGGGCAGCAACACAGACTCTGCATGGTGCCCTATAGGGAGAAGAGTTATATAGACCAAATGCTTTTGGCATCTACTATAGTACTCAGTATCCCCAAGATAGGAGATCATGGATCACAACTGCATGCCATGGCAGGGCTAGCCACTCAACCATGTAAAATATGGCTCTAGGTGATTTGGTCATGTTGACTAATGCCATCAATGGGCAGGGGTATATGCAGTGATAAGTTGGTTGAGGACCCAGCCTACTGTGACCTATGCCAGGGACCCACGCTAATGGTGGAAGGGTATATGTGCTTCTATTGGCCAGTGTATGCCTGCCACAAAGCTTGGCAGCCTTAAGTCAATCCAGTTGCCCAGCCTGGGTTACCTGAAATAGCTCTGTTGAGTGAAGAGCAAAATAAAAGTTCCACCACTCAGATAAAGCTGGAAAAACTAAAAAGCAGCAATAAAAAACAAAAAGTATTCCAGCACTACAATAACAAGTATAGAACTTTAATGATAAGACAATGCAAGCATACGCTCTCACTACAATAGCTTCTTCTGGCAAAATGAGCACAATAAGCATAAAACACTCCTTAAATTCTCTGATGATGTGAGGTATTGCCAGCTATGCCAGGAGACGTAGGGCAGTGGATGTATAACATATGCCAGCATAACTAGCTGGAGTTTTGTAAAGAATTATATCTCATTTGTATATCAAACTGATTTGTACAGGTGCTTGTGTTGAAAATGTATTTGTAAAGCTGCTTGTGTAAAAAATGTACCAACAGTGGGTTCTGCTGGACAGAAAAGAAATACACCTGTATGTCAGACTGTACTGCAACTGTTTCTGCACCCCCCCACACCCCCCTACTTTATTATTTTAACTCCATGATTGCACTACAGTGGGGAAAGGAACCATTTCCCGATCCCCACTATAGTGCAATCTGCCCCTGAATTTTGAATGTGCAATGAGCGAATCTCACTGTGCATTCACTCCTTGCACATTTGAACCTTTTAAACTGCCTTTCAGATATGTGCTGTTTGCCCTTCTGCAAATCGCTGTTTTAAATGTAAACTGGAAAACAGGACACTGCTAAGACAGACACAGCTTTTGACATAACCACTATGAAGCCTGCAGTGGTTAAAGAGGAGCCATTCCAAATGCCTTTGGTCAGGGTTTACTTTGATTGGAAGGGTGGAAAAGGAAGCAAGCAAGTAGGCGTGTTTCAGGAAATACCTGCAGATATCTTGATAGGAAATGATTTTGATAATGCAGTACCTTGTGTGCATGCAGTTACATTGTCAGGCTTGGAGACAGGTATGTGGGTCTGGTAGCCTGGGGGATACTTAGACAGACCCCACATCTGAAGCCAGAGCTGGTGAGTTGGCTATTTCAGGGAGGGAGCAACCTTGTAACAGTGAGCCTGAAAATGCGCCACAGCTGCTGGGAGGTACTGATGTTCCCTTGGACACAGTGACAGCAAGAGCAGAGGTGAGTGGTTATACCCAGACTGACAGTGAAACATTGCTGTCTGAAGATACCAGACTTCCTGTGGAAGGGGAGCTGAGAAGAGTCACAAACTTAAAGTTGAGACAGGCTCTCGAAGCTTAAACTACAAAGCTTGAGGGAGGTAGCTAGGGAAGTACCTGTCTCTCAGTGAAGAGGGGAGTCTGTATACTGGAACAAAGGGATAGAGATCGGACCCCTAAGAGAGGGCTAGAGGGTGAGGCAATACAGCAGTTGGTATTGCCCAGAGCCTACCATCTGGCACTTCTAGCCATAGCCCATGGCATTCCTTTTGCATGCCATATGAGCATAAAGCATACCAAGAGACATATTATGCAGAACTTTTATTAGCCTGGGATTGCAAGGGAAGTAACAGGGTACTGGAGGCAATGTGAGTAGTGGCAAAAAGGAGGCAAGGCAGGAGACAAGGTCAAAGCTCTTGTGATACCTTTGCCTGTGATTGAGTCATTTCAGAGGGTAGCTATGGATACTGTGGGGGTTCTGAGTACCTCAAGTTCCACAGGGAAGAAGTATATCCTGGTGGTAGTAGATTATGCTACTAGATACCCTGAGACGGTGGCTCTGTCCTCCATTGAGGCAGAGAAGGTGGCAAATGCTTTCTTAGAGGATTTACAGCAGGGTAGGTTTCCTGAGAGAAATACTGATTTACAGAGATGCCAATTTCATGTCAGGACTGCTGGCTTGTTTGTGGGAGTGCTGTGAGGTGAAGCACCTAAAGAACCCCCCTATCCCCAGACTAATGGTCTTGTGGTGATGGTAAACTCTACACTAAAGACCATGCTACAAGGATTTGCAGATCAGTGTACGAGAGACCGTGAGACAAATATTTGCCCCATCTGATATTTTCATACAGAGAGGTACCCCAGGAATCCATAGGTTTTTCACGCTTTCATTTGTTGTATTGGCTAGGGTGAGGGGGCTGTTAGATTTGATTCATGATGAGTGGGAGGGTGAGTGTGAGTCCCACAAGGAGTCTGTTGTGGCATATGTCCTAAATCTCAGGACAATGCTTAGGGAGCTCATGGGCTTGGCCCAGGAGAACCTGGCAGTAGCCCAACAGCATAAAAAGGTCTGGTATGACAGGAATGCTAAAGCCCAAATGTATCCTGTTGGGCAGCAGGTTATGGATCTCATTTCTGTCAAACACAATAAGCTGCAGGCAACTTGAGAGGGACCTTTCAAAGTGGTAAGAAAGGTCAGTGATGTTAACTACATGGTAAACCTGCTAGGCAGGAGGCAGGTATACAAATTGTACCATGTTAACATGATGAAGACTTAGCATCATAGGCAGGCCATGGTGCTGAATATTTGCAGTGGATGGCAGGAGGAATCCGAGGGGAAATCTGGTGACTGATCTCCTCAATGAAACTCAAACTGACACCTCAGTGGAAGGGGTAACAATGTCCCAGTGACTATCCCCTATCAGGTTCAAGAAAATGAGCAGTGTAACAGGAGTTTGGGGGCCTTTTCACTGGGAAACCTGGGTTCACCCACCTGGTGCAGCACCATGTGGATACAGGTCCACAAAGGCCTATCAAACAGGTCCCTTATGGGGTGCCTGAGTAAGTCAGACAGACTCTGAGGGAGAAGATACAGGAAATGTTGGAACTGGGGGAAGTCCAGGTGTTCAGCAGTTGCTGGGCCTCCCAAGTGGTGCTGGTACCAAAGAAAGATGACAGCACTAGGCTCTGTGTGGATTACAAAAAACAAAATAGTCACACAGCATCAGATGCGTATCACATGCCTAGGACAGATGAAACCTTACAGCAGCTGGGTGGGGCTAAGTATCTGACTACTGTTGATCTGACCAAGGGCTACTGGCAGGTGCCCTTGACTCCCATCACTAGCGAGAGAGATCAGCCCTTGTGTATCCTTTCAAGTTATATGAGTTCATAAGATGCTCTTTGGGAGGAAAAATGCCTCAGGAATCTTCCAGAGGCTGGTGGATTGTATCCTAGCAGGATAAGGAAATTATGCCCTTGCTTACCTGGATGTTATTGCCATCTACGGCCATTCCTAGCATGAGTACCCTCAGCATTTCATGGAGGTCTTGGACAGACTGCAAAGGGCAGGGTTTACCACTAAGCCCAGTAAATGTCAGATAGGTATGGCAGAGGTCTCCTACCTGGGACACAGAGTAAGAAGTGGTAAGAAAAGGCCAGAACCTGCTAATGTGGAAGCTATTCAGGCATCCGCTGCCCCTGTTACCAAAAGCATTCTTTGGGACAGCAGGGTAAATAGAAAGTTCAATCCCATTTATAGTACAATAGCTGCTCCCCCCAAAGACTTGACAAGGAAAAGCAGGCCAAAGTAGTGTGGACACCAGCCTGTGAACAGGCATTCCAAAAGCTGAAAAGGGCTTTGGGAGGACCCCTTGCTTTAGCCAGTCAAGATTACAGCAAATAATTTGTTGTGCAGGTGGATGCTTTGAACTGTGAGGTGGGCACTGTACTCAGCCAGGTTTCATCAGAAGGAGAAGAGCACCCAGTTGTATATCTCAGCCATAGACTCCAACCTAGGGAGGAATATTATGCAGTGGAAAAAGAATGTCCAGCCATAGTATGGGCACTGCAGAAACTTCAACCCTATCTGCATGGAAAAAAATTCACTGTAGTTACAGATCACAATCCCTTAACATGGCTACATCGAGCCAGCCAGCAAAATGCCAAGTTATTAAGGTTGATCCTAGGGCTGCAGGCATATGATATAAAAGTGCAGCATTATAGTGGGGTCAGCAATGCCAATGCAGATGGGCTCTCAAGTCAGGGTATGGGTTAATGTGTTCCCAGACAGGCTTATGTCTTTCAAGCCACATTTCTCCAGGGTCACTTGAAAAACTACTTGAGTCTTCAAAGGGGGGAGAGATGTGATGATGTAAAGTATTGCCAGCTATGCCAGGAGAAGTAGGACAGAGTATGTCTAATATATGCCAGCATAGTTAGCTAGCTGGAGTTTAGTAAATAATAATATGTTATTATATTAAACTAATATGTAAAGGTGCTTGTGTTGAAAATGTATTTGTAAAGCTGCTTTTGTTAAAAATGTACCAACAGTGAGTCCTGCTGGACAGAAAAAAAATACACCTGTATGTCAGACTGTATTGTAACTACCAAAATGAATATACTGTAACAGACGATACTGGAAGAGAAGAGGTTAATCTCAGTCCAGCTAACTTTGAAAAATAGAAATGAGATTACCTGGTTTAGGCAATAAAGAGTGCATTTTACAGTTCTGATTGCAGCTATATACAAATTATCTATGAAAACCAAGACTAGGAATCCTACTGTATTGTCCTTAGGGGTGAACTAATTGCTACCCTGGAAGGGTAGAAGTTTTTGACATGCTTTTATAGCTTCTAGATGCTATAACACATCTTAGTAAAGCTGTGTGTGTGTGTGTGTGTGTGTGTGTGTGTGTGTGTGTGTGTGTGTGTGTGTGTGTGTGTGTGTCAGATGACCAAATATATGTGATGTCATTCTGTAATCCAACACTGAAATGATTTTTAAATACTAGACGAGACAGAAGTCTCTGGGCAGTCTGTTTCTGAAACCTGACACAAGAAGGACCACTCACCCACTTCATCTTGCCTTGCTCTAGTAAGTAAACTAGAGGACAGTAATGCTTTAGATCAGTCAGGGAAATATAGTGAGATTAGTTAAGTATTGTTTTTCTACATATGTGTGAATCTTTCCATCTGTGTTATTTTTAATATTTCCTATGCTTGACACTCCATGTTTATTGTAAATAGATCTTTAGTATTTTCATGTTCTTTCATTATTTATTATTAACTATATTTAAACTTTTCATTGTGGCTGGTCTTTTAGAGAATATTTTAACCTTTGAGAGTACCTATATTTATTTAGTGACACTGGGCACTCCTGAAAGCCTTGCTGCAGTGGTCAATGCTACCATTTGTTTTAGTATTAATTTTACTCAAGATAAATGTGTACCCTTGTAATAGCCTTAGAGTAGCTGTCTTTGAAGTGTTTTGGTGGCAGTATCTATCTTATAGTCTGGGCAGAGGTAGCATAGCTGGTAAATCTGTGCCAGCCTTTCCCAGGTGTGTGTGTGTGTGTGTGTGTGTGTGTGTGTGTGTGTGTGTGTGTGTGTGTGTGTGTGTGTGTGTGTGTGTGTGTGCATGTGTGTGTGTGAAAATCAAACCAGAAGAGGGTGTGTGTGTGTGTTAGCTACTTGGAGCAGGGACATACAGCACTGGTTGCACAGAGAGGGTAGTGGAAGAGATGGCTTGGAACACTCGGCTGAGGACTCACCTCTACAGCTGTGTCAGTGGGGAGTCTTATTTGGGGCCTGGAGAGAGCAAGGGAAACCCAGCCCCAGGACTGAGTGTGTTCACTGTGTGCTCTTAAGGGAAATTGTGCTTGGTGCAGCTAGCTGCTGGAAATAATCTGTGTATCTATTTTTTTATTCCAAGTGAATGTCCCTCATCAGTGGTCAGTCGTGAGGATTCAGGCTCCTTTATTACTGGCCCAGAGGAGGGATATCACAAATACCTCAAACAATCAAATACAAAAATGTGACCTTTAATTAATATTTAAAGAAACATTCATCTAATTCTGTTTCTTGAGTCTCTTAAGCCAGGTTTAATAGTACAATTCTCATTCATCATCATCTTCTTTCGGCTGTTCCTGTTAGGGGTCGCCACAGCGGATTATCTGTTTCCATTTCTTCCTGTCTTCTGCATTATGCTCTTTCACACCAGCCGCCTGCATGTCCTCTCTCACCACATCCATAAACCTTATCTTAGGCCATCCTCTTTTCCTCTTACCTGGCAGCTTCATCTTTAGCATCCTTTTCCCAATATACCCAGCATCCCCTCTCAGCACATGTCCAAACCAACGCAATCTCGCCTCTCTTGCTTTGTCTCCAAACTGTCCAACCTGAGCTGACCCTCTAATATTCTGATTCCTAATCCTGTCCATCCTAGTCACGCCCAGTGCAAATCTTAACATCTTTAACTCTGCCACATCCAGCTCTAACTCCTGGCTTTTCATCAATGCCACCATCTCCAACCCATATAACATAGCTGGCTAAACTACCCTCTTGTAGACCTTCCCTTTCACTCTTACTGGTACTCGTCTGTCACAAATCACTCCTGAAACTCTTCTCCACCCATTCCACCCTGCCTGTACTCTCTTCTTCACCTCTCTTCCACACTGACCATTACTCTGAACTGTTGATCCCAAGTACTTAAACTCATCCATCTTTACCAACTCAACTCCCTGCATCCTCACCATTCCTCTACCCTCCCTCACATTTACACACAAATATTCCATTTTAGCCCTGCTGACCTTCATTCCCCTCCTCTCTAAACATATCGCTACCTCTCCAAGGTCTCCTCAACCTGGTCCCTACTCATTAAGACCTGGAAATTTCCATGCCCTAAACCGAACTATCCATCTATTTTCTACTTTTTCAGTTTCATTTTTCTGATCTCCATCTCTAATATTATCTCTGACAACTTGTATAATAAAAAATGTAAAAGGGTGAGTATCATTTTTATCATTTATATGATTAAATAAAGTGCCTGTATTCACCTTTTTACATATGTCAGACAAATGGTCACAAATACAGTCCTTTAATTTCCTATTCATTTTGCATATATAAAAGGCCTCACATGTTACGGATAATTTATGCTGCTGCCTCTGTTTGATGTCTCCTTTCTCTAAATGGTTATGCTTGGTTTCAGAACAGCATAATTCCATGTCAGATATCTGTTATAGAGGGATAAAGCTCCGACTGCTCTGCAGGTGACTCAGTTTTGATTAGCTTCCCTGGTGCCTGGGAGATAAGGATAGGAGTTAGCAGTCATTGCCAGCTCGCCCATTCTGGGTGGAGGGTGACGGCTGTGGCTCACCACATGGGTGACACCGAATGGGTACAATGTGTTCACCCACTGGTGCACCCCCTTGTACTGTATTTGCACTACAGAGCCAAGGGTAAATTGCCATGTGCAAAGGCATGCTTCTCTTTAGGCTGCAGGAATTTTGAGCTTAGAGGAGACAGCAAGGGAGGTAGGAGTTGCTGCCAAGGGGTAAGGGTAGCCCAACCCCCTCCCCTGTACCAGCAAGCTGACCTGCTCCCTACCACCTGACTCTCACCAAGGAATGGTGGGTTGATTATGGTTTCTGGGCAGGGACAAATCAGTAGTTGTTTCTCACCCACCACAAGAATATCCAGCTCCTGTTCAACTTACAAGGACAGATGGACAAAGTGGTGTTGGGAGACCTCATGGGAAAGGTCCAGGAGCAAGGAAAACAAAAACAAAAAAAATGGAATAGCAGAACTCCACAGTGCTGTTCCCTGGTAACTACTACAGTTGTCATTGTGAATTCTAGCCAAGTGCATTAATTTATGCAACAAAACTAAAGATTGTGGTTGCAAACACCTTTCCCTATCAATATATATTTTCTGTAATCTGTAAACAGGATTTACTTTAACACTGTGCATTATATTTTAACATTGTATATTGTATTTAAACATTGTATATTTTAACATTGTATGTTGCATTTAAACATTGTATATTATATATCAACATTGTATATTGTATTTAAACATTGCATATTTTAATATTGTGTAATGTGTAAAGAGGATTTACTTTAACACTGTATATTATATTTTAAGATTGTATATTGTATTTAAACATTGTATAGTATATTTTAACATTGTATATTGCATTTTAACATTGCATATTTTAACACTGTATATTGTATTTAAACATTGTATATTTTAACATTGTATATTGTAAACACTGTATATTATATTTTAATATTGTATATTGCATTTAAACATTGTATATTTTAATACTGTGTGCTGTATTGTAGCTTTCTTATGTCGTGCCTCTGTAGAAAATGTCTTCTCGAAACAGTGGATGAAATGGGGCTGTTTAGAATCATTCCACTACCCAGTTAAAATACTTATATCAATGAATAAAAACAAAAAACGGCAGGAACAAAAAAGAAAAGAGAACCTGAAATTCACTCTTCTTATTTTATTATTTTTATTTGTTTGTTTATGTCTACATGTACAAAATGCTCAGGTATGGATTATTAAGAAGAAACTGCTGTCTTTCCATATTGGTACAGAATTTTTGGTCCAAAACTGAAGCCAGGTACTTACTAAAAAGTGACCAAACTATGTGTGTTCATCAGGTTATACACACCATAAATAATTCTACACAGGCGTTCTTACACATTAAATATGTATACCATATGTGTAGTGTCTATAACAGCTGCTGCATCTGTTTCACTTTTAAATGCCTTGTTAACTATTTAGGTGACTACAGAGGCTGGATAAGTCAAAGTCTAGTATATAGTCTGGCATTTAGCCCAGGAGATTAAGGTTATGAGTTATTAACAAACTGATTCCTACTCTCCTGGGTTTATTCCCTCAGCCTCTGTCTGCCTACTGTGTAACTCTGAGTAAGTCACTTAAGCAGGCAATGTTCCTTGGCAGGGACTGAAAAGGTCCATGTGGAGCAGTGCTCTAATCTAGTTAACAAATACAAATAAATAAATAAATAAATCTAAGTCTAGAAGATAAGTAACATGCGAGACGTGCACACTGTTTCTGATATGAGTCATCACAGCCCCAGAAAAAAAAAACAATGTAGGGCTTAAATGGGTTTGCAGATTGTCAGTCACATAAAAATATATGCTGTTCTAGAAGGACTCGCTTACTTTAACTAATGTGAGCAACGCTACTTATTCAAAACTATCGTATTTCTAGAAAACTGCAGAGGATCCTTATAGATCACAGATTATGCAACATCCAATTAAAGGAGAAATTAAGTTTGGCAGTAGTCTGTATCTGTCTAAGAAATGTTGTTTATGCAGTACCAGAAGAGATGCTAAACAGTTAAAATGCATAGGTTCTCAGACTCATTTACAGTGAACCTCTCCAGGGCCACAGAAATGGCCCTCCACCTCTCACCACACATAAACAAATTACAGGAAGGATATACTGGCTGCATTGCACAGAAAGAGACTGAGCTCCTACCACAAACATAAACATTTTAAATCACTCAGAAATGGTCTTTTTTCAGTACTACTAGTTTCAAGTCAAATAAACACATTCAACTGCATTTAGTATAAACTGATATAAAATTAATAATTACTAACAAACTTTAATAATTTCATGTTTTCATTTTTGTTTGGGCCTCCCCCCTCAAAAAAAGGACTAGGCTTCCTCAGGGAGGCTATGTTCACCACTTGTGATGGTGGGACAGATGAAAACATCACAGCAAGGTCTGCACAGCACTAACAATGGCTCACAGTGATTAGGGAGCATAAAGACCCCTACCAACTGCTGAAGAAGAAAGCATAACAGGAACAGGGCAGAATATAGCTTAAAGGACAGCTGAAGCACTAATTAATTAACTAATAAATCATAAATTAAATACCCTATATACAATGCACCATAAGAAAAGCAAAACATGTAGTAAAAGTTACATTTTAAACATAAATGCATAGAACTTAAAACATAACATTTATCATGCAAAAAAGCAAGTTACAAAAATAAATCCTCCTGCTGAAACCCATCAAGAAAACATTCTGCCTTGCCCTCGCTAAGGAAAAGAAATTGCCTGAGCTCTCACCACCCTACCCGGTCTTACCTTGAATGGCTCAGTATGCTGGAAGAAATGCCTCCTGCTGAAACCCATCAAGAAAATATTCTGTCTTTCCCTAGCTATGGAGAAGAAACTGCTTAAGGTCTCACCACCCTACCTGGTCTTACCTTGAATGGCTCAACACGCTGGAAGAAGTACCTCCTGCTGAAATCCATCAAGAAAATATTCTGCCTTGCCCTCGCAAGGGAAAAGAAATTGCCTAAGGTTAATAACATCAGCTTTTTGTAAAAGTGTTTTACCTTATAGCTGAACTGGGTCCATAGCACACCTTAGAAGTTTCAACTGCCCAAACAGTAAAACGGCTCATTAAACTGGCCAAGAGCAGGCTGCTAGGTTAACCCAACTGCTTTATTGTATCAGCCCAGATAACATTTATGGCCAGAAGCAGACCTTTTTGTCATTTTATGTGCTACAGCACTAGATGCCTGTGAAGTTTATCATTTATAAACAAGAAAAGAAGTTATCTTAAGAAAACTGAGTTAAATTATCCTTTAAAACTTGAGTTAAATTATAAGGCATCAAGCCCACTCACTGTAGCAATCTTGTGATATGAATTAGCCTGTCAGAAGGCTTACTCCCTCCCCCTGACATGTTTGTAAGCAAAGTTACTTATATTCCTTGAGTAACCATCATTTTTAAACTCCTTAGTGTGCATGGACCCAGTAGGCTGACTCTCTTTACAAACACGGTATGTGTACAATGAAATTTACATGTTTTACTAAGCTGTAAGAATGAGTTTTTAACTACAAATACTTAGAGACTTTTACTGAAGTGCGCTATTGGTAACTGCTGATAGCCAGATAACATCACAAACCTTATGATTCATAACAACTGCATAAATGTGCAAGATAAGCATAGGCAATCAATGTGATTGCATGTTACTGCTTAACCGCAACTAGCAGCTTATGACTAAGGATTCTCCTCTTGACCTGCTGCAGTATACTGTTTAAAAGAATCACTGAACTGTGTTACAAAGTTGGTTGTTGTTAACTGCTGTTGTGCCTTAAAGTGGAAGCCCTACCAGTTGATTTACTTATATAACAATAGTTCCCTAACTGCGTGCATGCTCTAACTGAATACTTCTGCCTGTGACTGAGTCATTTCAGAGGGTAGCTATGGATACTGTGGAGGTTCTGAGTACTTCAAGTTCCACAGGGAAGAAGTATATCCTGGTGGTAGTAGATTATGCTACTAGATACCCTGAGACGGTGGCTCTGTCCTCCATTGAGGCAGAGAAGGTGGCAAGTGCTTTCTTAGAGGATTTTCAGCAGGGTAGGTTTCCTGAGAGAAATATTGACTTACAGAGGTGCCAGTTTCATGTTAGGCCTGCTGGCTTGTCTGTGGGAGTGCTGTGAGGTGAAGCACCTAAAGAACACCCCCTATCCCCAGACTAATGGTCTTGTGGAGATGTTAAACTCTACACTAAAGACCATGCTACAAGGATTTGCAGAGCAGTGTAAGAGAGACAGTGGGACAAATATTTGCCCCTTCTGATATTTTCATACAGAGAGGTACCCTAGGAATCCATAGGTTTTTCACCCTTTCAATTGTTGTATTGGCATAGGGTGAGGGGGCCTTTAGATTTGATTTATGATGAATGGGAGTGTGAGTGTGAGTCCCACAAGGAGTCTGTTATGGCATATGTCCTAACCCTCAGGACAATGCTTAGGGAGCTCATGGGCTTGGCCCAGGAGAATCTGGCAGTAGCCCAACAGCATAAAAAGGTCTGGTATGACAGGAATGCTAAATCCCAAATGTATCCTGTCGGACAGCAGGTTATGGATCTCATTTCTGTCAAACAAAATAATCTGCAGGCAACTTGGGAGGGACCTTTCAAAGTGGTAAGAAAGGTCAGTGATGTTAACTACATGGTAAACCTGCTAGGCAGGACACAGGTATACAAACTGTACCATGTTAACATGATGAAGACTTAGCATCATAGGGAGGCCATGGTGCTGAATATTTACAGTGGATGTCAGGAGGAGTCCGAGGGGGAATCTGGTGACTGATCTCCTCAATGAAACTCAAACTGACACCTCAGTGGAAGGGGTAACAATGTCCCAGCGACTATCCCCTACCAGGTTCAAGAAATCTGAGCAGTGTTACAGAAGTTTGGGGGCCTTTTCACTGGGAAACCTGGGTTCACCCACCTGGTGCAGCACCATGTGGATACAGGACCCCAAAGACCTATCAGACAGGCCCCTTATGGGGTGCCTGAGTAGGTCAGACAGACTCTGAGGGAGAAGATACAGGAAATGTTGGAACTGGGGGAAGTACAGGTGTTCAGCAGTTGCTGGGCCTCCCCAGTGGTGCTGGTATCAAAGAAAGATGACAGCACCAGGCTCTGTGTGGATTACAAAAAACTAAATAGTCACACAGCGTCAGATGCGTATCACATGCCTAGGACAGATGAAACCTTACAGCAGCTGGGTGGAGCTAAGTATCTGACTACTGTTGATCTGACCAAGGGCTACTGGCAGGTGCCTTTGACTCCCATCACTAGTGAGAGAGATCAGCCCTTGTGTATCCTTTCAGGTTATATGAGTTCACAAGATGCTCTTTGGGAGGAAAAATGCCTCAGGAACCTTCCAGAGACTGGTAGATTGTATCCTAGCAGGATAAGGATATTATGCCCTTGCTTACCTGGATGATATTGCCATCTACGGCCATTCCTGGCATGAGTACCTTCAGCATGTCAGGGAGGTCTTGGGCAGACTGCAAAGGGCAGGGTTTACCATCAAGCCCATTAAATGTCAGATAGGTATGGCAGAGGTCTCCTACCTGGGACACAGAGTAAGGAGTGGTAAGAGAAGGCCAGAACCTGCTAAAGTGGAAGCTATTCAGGCATCCCCCGCCCCTGTTACCAAAAAGCAGGTGAGTGCATTCTTGGGGACAGCAGAGTAATATAGAAAGTTCAATCCCATTTATAGTACAATAGCTGCTCCCCCCCTCACAGACTTGACAAGGAAAAGCAGGCCAGATAAAGTAGTGTGGACCCCAGCCTGTGAACAGGCATTCCAAAAGCTTAAAAGGGCTTTGGGAGGACCCCTTGCTTTAGCCAGTCAAGATTACAGCAAATAATTTGTGGTGCAGGTGGATGCTTTGAACTGTGGGGTGGGCACTGTACTCAGCCAGGTTTCGTCAGAAGGAGAAGAGCACCCAGTTATATATCTCAGCCATAGACTCCAACCTAGGGTGGAATATTATGCAGTGGAAAAAGAATGTCCAGCCATAGTATGGGCACTGCAGAAACTTCAACCCTATCAGCATGGAACAAAATTCACTGTAGTTACAGATCACAATCCCTTAACATGGCTACATCGAGCCAGTCAGCAAAATGCCAAGTTATTAAGGTTGAGCCTAGGGTTGCAGGCATATGATATAAAAGTGTAGCATTGTAGTGGGGTCAGCAATGCCAATGCGGATGGGCTCTCAAGACAGGGTATGGGTTAATGTGTTCCCAGACATGCTTATGTCCCTCAAGCCACATTTCTCCAGGGTCACTTGAAAAACTACTTGAGTCTTCAAAGGGGGGAGAGATGTGATGATGTAAAGTATTGCCAGCTATGCCAGGAGAAGCAGGACAGAGGATGTGTAATATATGCCAGCATAGCTAGCTAGCTGGAGTTTTGTAAATAATTATATGTTATTTGTATATCAAACTAATTTGTACAGGTGCTTATGTTGAAAATGTATTTGTAAAGCTGCTTTTGTTAAAAATGTGCCAACAGTGGGTCCTGCTGGACAGGAAAAAAAATACACCTGTATGTCAGACTGTATTGCAACTACCAAAATGAATATATTGTAACAGAGGATACTGGAAGAGAAGAGGTTAATCTCAGTCCAGCTAACCTTGAAAAATAAAAATGTGATTACCTGGTTTAGACATTAAAAAGTGCATTTTACAGTTCTGATTGCAGTCATATAGAAATTATCTATGAAAACCAAGACTAGGAATCCTACTGTATTGTCCTTAGGGGTGAACTAATTGCTACCCTGGAAGGGTAGAAGTTTTTGAAATGTTTTTAGATCTTCTAGGTGCTATAACACATCTTAGCAAAGCTGTGTGTGTGTGTGTGTGTGTGTGTGTGTGTGTGTGTGTGTGTGTGTGTGTGTGTGTGTGTGTGTGTGTGTGTGTGTGTGTGTGTGTGTGTGTTTGTGTATGGTAAAACATATGTGCTAGATTCTGGTACAGTTTCTAGTAAGTAGTATGGGAACCAGAGTCAGATGAACAGATGTATGTGATGTCATTCTGTAATCCAGCACTGAAATTATTTTTTAATACTAGATGAGACAGAAGTCTCAGGGCAGTCTGTTTCTGAAACCTGACACAAGAAGGACCACTCAGCCACTTCATCTTGCCTTGCTCTAGTAAGTAAACTTGAGGACAGTTATGCTTTAGATCAGTCAGGAAAATATAGTGAGATTAGTTAAGTATTGTTTTTCTACATATGTGTGAATCTTTCCATCTGTGTTATTTTTAATATTTCCTATGATTGACAGTCCATGTTTATTGTATATAGATATTTAGAATTTTCATGTTCTTTCATTATTTATTATTAACTATATTTAAACTTTTCATTGTGGCTGGTCTTTTAGAGAATATTTTAACCTTTGAAAGTACCTATATTTATTTAGTGACACTGGACATTCCTAAAAGCCTTGCTGCATTGGTCAAATGCTACCATTTGTTTTAGTATTCATTTTACTCAAGATATTTGTGTACCCTTGTAACAGCCTTAACGTAGCTGTTTTTGAAGTGTTTTGGTGGCAGTATCTACCTTATAGTCTGGGCAGAGGGAGCATCGCTGTCAAATCTGTGCCAGCCTTTCCCAGGTGTGTGTGTGTGTGTGTGTGTGTGTGTGTGTGTGTGTGTGTGTGTGTGTGTGTGTGTGTGTAAAAATCAAATCAGAAAAGTGTGTGTGTGTGTGTGTGTGTGTGTGTGTGTGTGTGTGTGTGTGTGTGTGTGTGTGTGTGTGTGTTTCAGCTACTTGGAGCACAGACACAGAGCACTGGTTGCACAGAGAGGGTGGTGGAGGAGATGGCTTGGAACACTCGGCTGAGGACTCAACTCTACAGCTGTGTCAGTGGGTAGTCTTATTTGGGGCCTGGAGAGAGCAAGGGAAACCCAGCCCCAGGACTGAGTGTTTGTTCACTGTGTGCTCATAAGGGAAATTGTGCTTGGTGCAGCTAGCTGCTGGAAATACTCTGTGTATCTATTTTTTTGTTCCAAGTGAATGCCCCTCACCAGTGGTCAGTGGTGAGGATTCAGGCTCCTTGATTACTGGCCCAGAGGAGGGATGTCACAAATACCTCAAACAATCAAATAAAAAAATGTGACTTTTAATTAATATTTAAAGAAACATTCATCTAATTCTGTTTCTTGAGTCTCTTAAACCAGGTTTAAAAGTAAAATTCTCATTAAGACCTAAAAATTTCTGTGGCCTAAACCGAACTGTCCATCTATTTTCTTCTTTTTCAGTTTCATTTTTCTGATCTCCACTTCTAATATTATCTCTGACAACTTGTATAATAAAAAATTTAAAATAGTGAGTATTGTTTTTATCTTTTATATGCTTAAATAAAGTGCCTGTATTCACCTTTTTACATATGTCAGACAAATGGTCACAAATACAGTCCTTTAGTTTCCTATTAATTTTGCCTATATAAAAGGCCTCACATGTTATGGATAATTTATGCTGCTGCCTCTGTTTGATGTCTCCTTCCTCTAAATGGTTATGCTTGAGTTCAGAACAGTGTAATTCTAATTTAGATATCTGTTATAGAGGGATAAAGCTCCAACTGCTCTGCGGGTGACCCAGTTTTGATTAGCTTCCCTGGTGCCTATAGGCTTTGGGAGATAAGGATAGGAGTTAGCAGTCCTTGCCAGCTCACCCATTCTGGGTGGAGGGTGATGGCTGTGGCTCACCACATGGGTGACACTGAATGGGTACAATGTGTTCCTCCATTGGTGCACCCCCTTGTACTGCATTTGCACTACAGAGCCAAATGTAAATTGCAATATGCAAAGGCATGCCTCTCTTTAGGCTGCAGGGATTTTGAGCTTAGAGGAGACAGCAAGGGAGGTAGCAGCTGCTCCCAAGGGGTAAGGGTAGCCCAACCCCCTCCCCCATATCAGCAAGCTGACCTGCTCCCTACCACTTGACTCTCACCAAGGAATGGTGGGTTGATTATGGTTTCCGGGCAGGGACAATGAACAGTTGGGTTCTCACCCACCACAAGAATATCCAGCTCCTGTTCAACTTACAAGGACAGATGGACAAAGTGGTGTTGGGAGGAGACCTCATGGGAAAGGTCCAGGAGCAAGGAAAACACAAACAAAAAAAATGGAATAGCAGAACTCCTCAGTGCTGTTCCCTGGTAACTACTGCAGTTGTCATTGTGAATTCTAGCCAACTGCATTCATTTATGCAACAAAACTAAAGATTGTGGCTGCAAACACCTTTCTCTATCAATATATATTTTCTGTAATCTGTAAACAGGATTTACTTTAACACTATACATTACATTTTAACATTGTATATTGTATTTAAACATTGTATATTTTAACATTGTATATTGTATTTAAACATTGTATATTATATTTCAACATTGTATATTGTATTTAAACATTGCATACTTTATTATTGTGTAATGTGTAAACAAGATTTACTGCAACACTGTGTATTATATTTTAACATTGTATATTGTATTTAAACATTGTATATTATATTTTAACATTGTATGTTGTATTTAAACATTATATATTTTAACATTGTATATTGTATTTAAACATTGTATATTTTAATACTGTGTGCTGTATTGTAGCTTTCTAATGTCATGCCTCTGTAGAAAATGTCTTCTCTAAACAGTGGATGAAATGGGGCTGTTTAGAATCATTCCACTACCCAGTTAAAATACTTATATCAATGAATAAAAACAAAAAACGGCAGAAACAAAAAAGAAAAGAGAACCTGAAATTCACTCTTCTTATTTTATTATTTTTATTTGTTTGTTTATGTCTACATGTACAAAATGCTCAGGTATGGATTATTAAGAAGAAACTGCTGTCTTTCCATATTGATACAGAATTTTTGGTCCATAAACTGAAGCCCGGTACTTACTATAAAGTAACCAAACTATGTGTGTTCATCAGGTTATACACACCATACATAATTCTACACAGGCGTTCTTACACATTAAATATGTATACCATATGTGTAGTGTCTATAACAGCTGCTGCATGTGTTTCACTTTTAAATGCCTTGTTAACTATTTAGGTGACTACAGAGGCTGGATAAGTCAAAGGCTAGTGTATAGTCTGGCATTTATCCCAGGAGATTAAGTTTATGAGTTATTAATAAGCTGATTCCTACACTCCTGGGTTTATTCCCTCAGCCTCTGTCTGCCTACTGTGTGACTCTGAGTAAGTCACTTAAGCAGGCAATGTTCCTTGGCAGGGACTGAAAAGGTCCATGTGGAGCAGTGCTCTAATCTAGTTAACAAATACAAATAAATAAATAAATAAATATGTCTAAAAGATGATTAACATGCGAGACGTGCCATTTCTGATATGAGTCATCACAGCCCCAGAAAAAAAAACAATGTAGGGCTTAAATGGGTTTGCAGATTATCATTCGCATAAAAATATATGCTGTTCTAGAAGGACTCGCTTACTTTTACTAATGTGAGCAACGCTACTTATTCAAAACTATCATATTTCTAGAAAACTGCACAGGATCCTTGGAGATCACAGATGATGCAACATCCAATTAAAGGAGAAATTAAGTTTGGCAGTAGTCTGTATCTGTCTAAGAAATGTTGTTTATGCAGTACCACAGGAGATGCTAAAAGTACAGTTGTGTACATTTACCATAAATGTAAATGTTCAAGTGTATTCACTGTTGCAGTCATTACATTTGGGTAATCTGCTGGCAGGTTGCCCTCAGTCGGCCTGATTAACAAAGTCTTGGGTCCTGCATCGGTTGCTGTCCCTTCTTCCATGATGTCAGGTCGTCAGGGGTATAAAACATGCAGCCAACGCCATTACATCAGTTTTTCTTGCCCCAGATGTCAAGTGGCCCCCAATGGGGAGCAAATAAACACAAAAACACAAAAGTATACCTCCAACCAAAAGCAAATACACCAAAAAGGCTTTTAAGCATAGTAAAGGAAAGTAGAGGTATAGGCAGAAAAAAATAGGGGGCTGGAGGGAGGGTAACCAGGACTGCAACAGTGAATACACTCGAACATCTTGTACACAACTGTACTATGTTCTTCGTGTTTCACTGTTGCAGTCATTACATTTGGGTAGATTCCCAAAGCTATGGTTTGGAGGAGGGGTTTATAAAGCAGTAGGGCCAGCTATAAGGCCCTGCAAGACAGCAGTGGCACAGCCAGCTCTGGATTTAGAGAAAATTGGTAAATGATAGTGCTTGGTGAAAGTATGTACAGAACTCCAGGTAGCAGCTTCTAGAATATCCCTGGTAGGAACACCTCTGACAAAGGCTGCAGAAGTAGATGCAGCTCTGGTGGGGTGAGATCTGATCCCCTGGGGGATAGGTTTTCCATGGTGCTTATAGCAGAAATGAATGCAATGGCTTATCCATTTAGAAATGGTTTGTTTTGAAATAGCTTTCCCTCTGCCCATGCAGCAAATGCTACCAGCAATTGTTCAGATTTTCTTCGAGATTTAGTCCTGTCCAAGTAGAATCTTAATTGTCTGTGCACATCCAAGGAATGTAGAATCCATTCCCCTTTGTTCTGTGGATTGGGAAGGAAGGCTAGCAAATGAATGGACTGATTAACAGCCACACTGGAAACCACCTTGGGCATGAAGGATGGATTGGTCTTGAGAGATACCCCATCCGCATGAAAGATGATGAAAGGCTCCACTGCCATAAGGGCCTGTAATTCAGATATCCTTCTAGCTGAAGTGATTGCTAAAAGGAAGGCTGTTTTCCAAGAAAGAAATTTTAAGTCTGCAGTAGCAGCTGGCATGAAAGGAGGCAGAGTGATTTTCTCCAAAACAAAGTTAAGGTCCCAGGCAGGGGTAGGGGCTCTCCTGGGTGGTCTCAAGTTTTTTGCCCCTCTGAGATACTGCTCAAACAAAGGATGAGAGAAGAGGGGTGGTTCTGTGTTATAGTGAGCTGAAATAGCTGAGGCATGGATTTTAATGGAGGAAAAAGACAGGCCCTTGTGATGCATCTCAGTTACGTATTGCAAAATCTGAGGTAAAGATTTTCTAGTACTAGGTCTCTTTGCCTCCAAGATGACATCCATCACAGTGAGGGATAATAAGGGTGAATTTAAGTGATTAGCCAGGCTGCAAGGTTCAATGTTGGAAGCTGAGGGTGCAGAATTTGGATCTCCTGCTGAGACAGCAGGGAAGGGGTCTGAGGCAGGTGCCATGGAGATATTTGTGACACACTGCGCAGGAGGGGGTACCAGTGTTGGCGCGGCCAGTCTGGAGCAATCAAAATCATCCTTGGTTTGTCTTGTTTGACTTTTACTAGAAATTTGGAGAGCAGAGGCAGAGGGGGAAAGGCATAGACTGATAGGTTTTTCCAGCTGAAGGACAGAACATCCACTTTCCAGGCTTGTTTGTGGGGAGTCCTTGTACAAAACTTGTCCAACTGGTAGTTCTGGGGGGAGGCAAATAGGTCTATGTCTGGGCTCCCCCATTTGCTTGTCAACATGTTGAAAATCCATGGTTCTAGTTTCCACTCATGTGGGTCCATGAGGTTTCTGCTTAGTCCATCTGCCAGTTTATTCAACTTTCCTGGCAGAAATTGAGCTTGTAGATGCACTTGGTAGCTCAAGGCTGTGTTCCACAATGCCATGGCTAGTATGCAGAGGGGTTAGGAATGTGTTCCCCCCTGCTTGTTTATGTACCACATAACCGTGGCGTTGTCTGTCTTTACCATTAGTTGTCCTGGAAGAATGTAGTCGTTGGAGGCTGTCAGAGCATTCTGTACAGCTAACATGTCTCTTTGATTGATATGTAGGTGCATTTGATTCATAGGTTCATAGGTTGGTACTAGGCTATCAGCCCTAGGGCCTATACAAGCCTAGCCATAACAATTCCCTGGCTATTTCTTCCCACATTATTTATTTTCCTGGACCCCTGTCTAACAGGGCGACTGACGTGATCCCTGGGGTGAATTTCCTTTCTCCCATCCAATCGTCAAGGTTCCTCTTGAAGAGGTCCAAAGAGGCACTCTGCTTGACATGTATGGGCAATCTATTCCAGAGTCTGGGGAGTCTCTGGGTCAGGAACCTATCCCTCCAGCATGTTTTGTTTATTGTGATGATAAGGTTTAGATCCCTGGAGCGTGTAGCTCTGAGGGATTGGGATTTCTTTAAGTGTAGCATGTCCAACAGTTCTGGGTTTGACATGGCCTTGTATGTTAAGCAGAGATCGCCTCTGAGTAGACGATATGCGACAGAGTATAGCTGGAGTTTTTTAAGGCAATCAGCATAGGGCATCTGCTTTAGGCCTGTGATTCTTTTAGTGAGGTATTTCTGAGGCCTTTCCAGTTGTTGCAGATGTCTTGAGAGGTACATACCAAATGGGGCATTGTATTCTATAATGGGTCTAATGAGGGATGAGTACAGTGGGACAATGACCTCCTTTTTCTGGATGAAAAGCCCTTCATGATGAGGTGTGCCACATAGAAGGATTTCCTGACTGTTGTGGCAATGTGGTTATCGAAGGTGAGACCACTGTCCACCTGTGTCCCTAAGTCTCTTATCACACTTTCTGTGTTTAGTGTACTGCCACCTATATGGTAATTCATGGATACATGTTTTTTCCCAAAGGGGATAAAAATACATTTCTTGGCATTGAGCTTGAGCCCATGGCTCTGGCACCAAGCATCTGTTTCTGTAAGGCCCTTTTGTAGAGTATCCACATCATTTGGGGATTCAATAATGGCTCCCAGTTTGCAGTCATCGGCAAACTTTGTTAGCCAGAGTCCCTTAGTGTTGACCTGTACTTCAGAGAAGTAGATGCCAAACAAGAGCAGCCCCAGGACTGAACCCTGAGGTACTCCACTTGTCACTTGTCTGGAGCTGGATTTGGAGTCGGCTACTTTTACAGTGTGGGTTCTATCAGTAAGCCATTTAGCAACCCATTGGGTGACATAGGGATTAATGCCAAACTTAGTAAGTTTATCTATGATTCCAGAGTGGGGGATGGTGTCAAAGGCCTTGGCAAGGTCTAGATAGGCTGTGTGGACCACCTTACCCTTGTCCATGGCTCTGGAGACTGATTTAAAGAAGTCAATCAGGTTCAGGAAACAAGATCGGCCCTTCACAAACCCAAACTGGGTGGGGTCCAGTGTTTGAAGGTTGCCAATGTCTTTGTTTATAAGTTCCATGATAATACACTCCATGGCCTTGCAGATAAGGCTTGTCAGACTGATGGGACAGTAGTTTCCGGGATCCAAGGTGGATCCCCCCTTATGGATTGGGATAACTGTAGCTCTGCGCCACTCAGTGGGCACGAAACCTGAGGTGAGGTTTGGGTTTCATTTGCCCTGAATGCACTTCTCTGCCAGGTGAGCCCTCCATGCATAGTCTGATATATCTGTAGCTAGGGTTTGGGTGGCAGGGGGTAGTGTGAATGGTAGTCCCTTGTTTTGGTGGCAGATTTCTGCCCACCATAGGAACTCCAGGCGTAAGCAAGGTATGATACGAATCATTGTTTCCAGGCTGTGACAATGTTGACTCCATAGACTTTTTAGATAATACTGTAATTTCCTCATATGCAGTCTTGCATATGGAATTAGAAGAATGTAGGAGGCCATGAACCCCAAGGCTTGCAATATTTGTCTTGCAGATAGCAGGGTGTTTGTGGCCACTTTGCTTCTCTGGCATGAGGAAAGCCATCTGGGCAGTTATATTCAAGCTTGCACCCAGGAATGTAATCTGTTGACAGGGTACCAGTTGTGATTTCTTTTCATTTATGGTGTACCCCAGGCAAGTTAGAACCCTTTTTACAAATGCCAGATGATTTAGAAGTATGCCCTGGTTTTCTGCCTGAATTAGACAATCGTCCAAGTATGGATATATCTGAATATTTCTTTGCCTGCAAAATGCAATAACTGGTGCCAGGCACTTTGTGAATACCCTGGGTGCAGTAGACAAGCCAAAGGGCAGTGCAGAGAACTGATAATGCAAGTAGCCTGCTTTGAAGTGTAGGTATCTTCTGCAAGATTGCTTGATTGGGATGTGCAAGTATGCTTCTTTTAAATCTAGTGTTGCCAACCAGGCGTCTTTGCCTAGCATGGGAAGTAACTGGTGAAGAGTCAATATCTTAAATTTTGGAATCTCCAGAAAGGTGTTTAGAGTTGACAGGTCCAGGACTGAACGCCATGATTTGCCTTTTCTGGGTACCAGAAAAAGCCTGGAATAGAAACCTTGTCCCTTTTCCTCTTCTGGTACCGGTTGAATAGCCCCCATGCTTAAGAGGGAAAGTACTTGATTTTGAGCCACTGCCCACTGATTTGGGGGCAAGTCTGGCCACCCGTTTGGTGTTGGCAACATGTGGAAATGAAATCTGTATCCCCGGGACACTATATTTAAAACCCATTTGTCCTGGGTTATGAGTTCCCAGTTCTTTGCATGAAAATAAATCTTTCCCCCCAAGGGGGCAGTTAAAAGATAAGTGCTTGGTAATTTTAAAAGGAAGTCATTGAGACTGTTTACTATGGGGGGGGGTGTCTTGTTATTTCTATATTTGGAAGTGGAGCCCCCCCCCCCCCCCACTGCTTAGTTCTGAGAGTCCCCTAGGACTGAAACCTGGGGTTTTTGCTGTGTCTGGGTTTGGCTTGAGAGGATCTGAAAGGGGCTGGAAAGGACCAGTTCTTAGTAGGCCAGTACCTACTAAATCTTGGAGGTTGCACTTGTAAGAAATCTTTTAACAGTTTGCATAGATTGAGCTTTATCTTCCATCTTTTTTAGAACTTCTTCAGCCTTATTGCCAAACAGGCGGTCCTGATTTAAAGGAGCATCCAACAATTTAGCTTTAACATGATCAGGCAAAGATTGCTCCTTAAGCCAAGCATGCCTTCTAAGCACAGACCCAGTAACAGCAGCCCTGCAGGAGGCCTCTAAAGAATCAAAACCATATTGCAAAGTATGTTTTCCAACTTGTTCAGCAGAATGCATTAAATCCTGTAAATCTTTTTTTTTCCACACAGTCACAAATCAATATCATTTTCTGTTTAAGCAGTCCAATAATATGCTGTTGATATTTTAACATATGAAATTGGCAGTTTAAAGCTCTGATTGCCAAGGTTTCAGAAGTATAAACCTTTTTACCCCATCTATCCAGCGCCCTGGAGTCTCTATCAGAAAAGGTAGGATTTTTAGCAGTAGAAGCCTTAATGCCCAACACCAAATATATAAATCAGGTACCCTACCTGAGGACATCAGTGACCACTTCATGACCTATAAACAACCAACCCCATATATATATATATATATATAAATATATATATATATATATATATATATATATATATATATATATATATATATATATATATATATATAAAGCAGGTACCCTACCTGAGAATATCTGTGACCACTTCCTGACCTGTAAAAAAACAACCCCATATATATAAAGCAGGTGCCCTAACTGAAGACATCAGTGACCACTTCCTGACCTATAAACAACCAACCTTTTATATATAAAGCAGGTGCCCTACCTGAGAATATCTGTGACCACTTCCTGACCTATAAAAAAACAACCCCATATATATAAAGCAGGTTCCCTACCTGAAGTCATCAGTGACCACGTCCTGACCTATAAACAACCACCTCCATATATTTAAAAGAGGAACCCTACCTGAGGACATCAGTGACCACTTCCTGACCTGTAAACAACCACCCCCATGTATATATATATAAAGCAAGTACCCTACCTGCAGAAATCAGTGACCACCTCCAGACCTATAAACAACAATCCCCATATATATAAAGCAGGTACCCTACCTGAGGACATCAACGATGACTTCCTGACCTATAAACAACCACCCCCATATATATATATAAAGCAGGTTCCCTACCTGAGGACATCAGTGACCACTTCCTGACCTATAAACAACCACCACCATATATATATATATATAAAGCAGGCACACTACCTGAGTACATCAGTTACCACTTCCTGACCTGTAAACAACCACCTCCATATATATAAAGCAGGTACCATACCTGAGGACATCACTGACCACTTCCTGACCTATAAACAACCACCCCCATATATATAAAGCAGGTACCCTACCGGAGGACATCAGTGACCACTTCCAGACCAATAAACAACCATCCCCATACACATATAAAGCAGGTACCTAACCTGAGGACATCAGTTACCACTTCCTGACCTATAAACAACCAACCCATATATATAAAGCAGGTACCCTACCTGAGGATATCAGTGACCAATTCCTGACCTATAAAAAAACGACACCATATATATAAAGCAGGTACCCTACCCGAGGACAACAGGGACCACTTCCTGACCTATAAACAGCCACCCCCATACATATAAAGCAGGTGCCCTACCTGAGGACATCAGTGACCGTTTCCTCTCCTAGAAACACCAACCCCCATATATATAAAGCAGATACCATACCTGAGGACATCAGTGACCACTTCCAGTCCTATAAACAATCATCCCCATATATATAAAGCAGGTACCTTACCTGATGACATTAGTGACCACTTCCTGACCTATAAACAACCACCCCATTTATGTAAAGCAGGCACCCCACCTGAGGACAAAAGTGACCACTTCCTGACCTATAGACAATCACCCAATATATATAAAGCACGTACCATACATGAGGACATCAGCGACCATTTCCTGACCTATAAACAACCACACCCATATATACAAAACAGGTACCCTACCTGAGAACATCAGTGACCACTTCCTGACCTATAAACAACCACCCCATATATGTAAAGCAGGCACCCTATCTGAGGACATCAGTGACCACTTCCTAACCTATAAACAACCACCCCCATATATATAAAGCAGCTACCCTACCTGAGGACATCAGTGGCCACTTCCAGACCAAAAACACCCATCCCCATATACATATAAAGCAGGCATCCAACCTGTGGACATCAGTTACCACTTCCCGACCTATAAACAACCAACTCCATATATATAAAGCAGGCACCCTACCTGAGGACATCAGTGACCCCTTCCTGACCTATAAACAACCACTCCATATATATAAAGCAGGCACCCTACCTGAGGACATCAGTGACCACTTCCTGACCAGTTAACAACCACCTCATATATGTAAAACAGGTACCTTCCTGAGGACATCACTGAACACTTCCTGACCTATAAACAACCACCCCCATATATATAAAGCAGGTACTCTACCTGAGGACATCAGTGACCCCTTCCTGACCTATAAACAACCACCCCCATATATATAAAGCAGGCACCCCACTTGAGGACACCAGTGACCATTTCCTGACCTATAAACAACCTTCCCCATATATATAAAGCAGGCACTCTACCTGAGGATATCAGTGACCACTTCCTGACCTATAAACAACTCCCCCATATATATAAAGCAGGCACCATACCTGAGGACGTGATTGACCACTTCCTGACCTATAAAGAACCAATCCCATATATGTAAATCAGGTACCCTACCTGAGGACATCTATGACCACTTCCTGACCTATAAACAACCAACCCCATATATATATATATATATATATATATATATATATATATATATATATATATATATAAAGCAGGTACCCTACTTGAGGATATCAGTGACCACTTCCTGACCTATAAACAACCATCCCCATATATATAAAGCAGGTACCCTACCTGAGGACATCAGTGACCACTTCCTAACCAATAAACAACCATCTCCATATATATATATAAATATAATACAGGCACCCTACCTAAGGACATCAGTGACCACTTCCTCACCTATATACTCAGGAAAAGAAACGACATCCCTCAACAATCCACCTTCATAACTATTAGGAGTAATAAAAATTTTAATGAGACTAAATTCCAAAATGAACTTAACTCATGTGACTGGGCTGACCTAAAACTGCCAATACTAGATGAAACAGTCTCGTACTTTAATTCCAAATTTCTTGCTATCTTGGATAGCCATGCTCCCAAACGTACCATCAGAACCAATAATAAAGTAGCACCATGGCTGTCAAATGATACTGCACAAAAAATCATATGCAGAAATAAAGCATGGGCCTCCTGGAGAACCACTAAATCCCCAAATGACCACCTCATATATAATTAACTAAGGAATGATACATAGTCCATTATGCTAGACAAAAAAAACTACTACTGCAATCTGCAACAAAAGCACCAAAATCATCCGCAAAAATTGTGGTCGGGCATAAATAAACTTTTCCACTCAGGACAATTGTCTACCCCTACCCCCTTGACTACCCTCCAAAAACCCAATTGTTGCTAACACCTTTAACACTTTTTTTACAGAAAACGTGCAATCCCTTGCCAACAAACTAGCTCCCAATACCCCAAGTTCTACCAATCCCACACCCAATAATCACTCCCTCTTCAAGTTTGAGCCACTACCAACATCTTTTATTAGGTCCCTACTCAAGAAATTGAAACCCACCACCCTTTCGGCAGACCTACTTCCCGCAGAGTATCTCCAAAAAGCTGCTAATGAAATAGCATACCCCATTTCAATACTAATCAATAGAACTATTGTTGAAGCTTATCCCCTCCGTCTGGAAAATTTCCCACATTATTCCTCTCCATAAAGGGGGAAATTCCACTAAACTCTCAAATTACAGGCCTATAGCCATCCTGTCACGCTTGGCTAAAATTATGGAAAAATGTATCCATAAACAACTCCTAGCCTATCTCACTCTGAACAATCTCCTAGCCCCCTCCCAGCACAGATTTAGACCCCACCATAGTACAACCTCAGCCCTTCTTTCCTTCTCTCACACAATAAATCAAAACCGTAATAACAACAAGCTTTCCTCTGCCCTCTTCCTAGACCTTTCCAAGGCATTCGACATGGTAAACCACCAGCTGCTCTTAGGGACACTAAAAACACTCTCTATAGATAACCTAGCAATTAGCTGGTTTCATTCTTACCTAAGTGGCAGACAACAAACTGTACTATGGAAAGATAACCTATCTTCCCTTTTACCAGTCACCCTTGGAGTCCCCCAGGGGTCTATATTAGGCCCCCTCCTATTCTCCATCTTCATTAATGATCTGCATAAAGTCACCCCAGATGCAGCATGTATTCAGTACGCAGATGACTCGACCCTAATCTGCGCTGCCACCTCCCCCACAGACGGAGAATCTTTATCCAAAAACACCTTCAACAAAGTAGAGATCTGGCTCACTGGCTGCAGTCTACTATTAAACCCAAATAAAACCAAGCTGTTACTCTTTACCTCCACTCGCAAGGTCCCTTTACCATCTCTCAACATAACATCTAACAATGGTACCATACTTTCCCCAGAACCTAGTACTGAACTACTAGCAGTAATCATCGACAACAACCTTAAGTTTGATGCTCATGTCGACAAAACTATTAAAACAGTTAATAAAAAACTAGGCTCTTTATATAAGATTAAACAATTCCTAACCCCATCTGCTAGGACTGTGATTGCCCGTACACATTTGCTATCAACCCTTCTTTATGCCTCACCCATCTTCGCAAAACTAACTAAATCTGACCTCAGTAAACTTACTAGCTGCTACAATAATATTGCCAGATTTGCCACAAGATCAGCATATAGAACACATCACTGTTTAAACCTTAAATCGCTAGGCTGGCGGGAACTACCCTACCAACTTCAATATAACCAATAAATAGTTGTTCACAAAGTTCTCTACCAACCAGATAGTACGCCCATACTGAAAAATATTATCACTCCCTTCAGTAGCCTAAAAACACTCCGCTCCTCCAAACACTAGTACAAACTGTTAAATCCAACAATTCAGCCAGTGAATCATTATTTTCCAACTCTGTTGGCAAAACCTGGAATTTACTTCCTGCAGAACTTACTACAGTTCCCTCCTTAAGCCAATTAAAAATATCTCTTAAAAAACACCTAAAAATGCATTGGATTTGTCCCCGAACAAACCCTGACTAATCCCTACTCAAATATCAAATATAAATGAAAACCATATTACATGAAGAAACTTTCATTGTATTACTCTGATTCATTAACTGATTAGAAAGCTGATTACATTTCTTTTACCTACTGGAAAGTACTAATGTAAGGATGATAATTTGACACAACCATGTACTACTAAATTGTATGTGAACCACTAAAAATGTATGTTTTCTCCCTTAACAGTTAATAATTTCCAATTATTTCCTGTGTATATTCTAAAAAACTTGAACATGTGTCTGCCTATTGTTGAACAAATGTCCATTTTGTGATATTTCACTGTATGTATACATGTAATGTATGTCTGGAGCTTTTCTCCCCGGGCCTCCACTGAAAATGGACAGGTATCCAGTTGGACTTTCCCGGTTAACAAATGTAAAATAAAATAAAAATAAGTAAATAAATAGCCGAGTTAAAGAAAGATTTCTAAGCATTTGAAAACAGATGGCAGTCCTAAAGCCAGCATGTAGTACAGTCAAAGATGCAAGGTGGAAAAACCAAATATTATATCCAGAAGTCTGTAAATGTATACTGGAAAGTACTGCTTGTCACAGAGAGCCCACAAAGAGTGTATAAATACCAATAAGTCTGCACAGAGGAGGCAGAATGACAGTGTATAGTTGAAAAAGACATAAACTGAACCTTGAATAATGCAAGTGATGCAATCATCAACCACTACAGCCCCAGGATCACTGAAGTAATGTTACAGGAATAAGGTATACCATTCAACAGACATGCTGCAAAACAAGCCCATATCGTGGAAGCTCTATATATATAGGACATACAGTAATGAAGCTCACATGAGGCCAAGACTGGTGCCACTTTTATAATATCCTGTGATGGGACAAGGTACTTGACCCAGATAATATTTGATATTCATTTATTTCTTTATTTTTCTATCATTTTTTAACAGGGTAAGTGGCTGATCCAAGGACTGTTTTCAACTATGACCTGTGAGACACACACACACACACACACACACACACAATTACTTGGGTGAGGCTAGAAGTATCACAATGAAAGATTTTTATCAAATGGAATATAAGCGGCCCGCTTGTCATTGAAGTGAAGATGGCATAAAGGCAATCTGGTATGGGACAAAGAGGTACAACTGAATGTCATTATCACCAAAAATGTCTCCTTCTGATGACATCACTAAGTGGAGGCATGCACACAGAGATCAAGTGAGGTCCCAGAATACAGCACTATGAGACAGCATATGTTAGTGGATTGTGCAACAAGAAACTGACCCTGTAGATCATCATCTTTGTCCAGAAATATAAAGGCAAATCACTGAAGAACCAAGTAAGGTATAATTTGCAATAAGAAAATCCCACAGTCAGCTGTGCCAAATATAAAGGAGAGCTAAGAAAGAAAATAATAAGAGATAACCTCGCAACCCTAATCTTAAGGAGGTCATTCACTACCCCACCCACATTAGTCTTAGTATTGAAATACCTCCAGGAATCTGACCAGAGTAGCTCTAACAGGTTGTGCTTTCTTACTCAGGATTCCATTTGATTATATATTGCCTTTTCAATAACCTTACCAGAAAAAGGAAGGACGGTGGTAGAGTGGAAATTCTCCTGACAATCTGAATTCAAAAACTGCTTTTTAGTAATCACTAACAATCTGGACCATTTGATTAGCTGCCCAAGTAGTTGAGGTGCTACCAGAGAAGGTGGGTAAATTCATGGTGCAGGTGTCAAGGTTTGATTTGCATTGTGGACAGTGGGAAAACAACCAACAAGTGCTACATGAGGGTGGATGGTTATACTGTTGATGTCACGTTGCTTGAGAAAGTGAGGGGCAGGCCAGCACTAAAAGCTATTGCATGTCCCACCTAACACTTCAGAGCAGAGGTAAACAGTCTGGCATGAATAGTGTCCAGCCTGCAGGTTATAAAATCAAAGCTGGAGATCAGATCCATAAACTCAGTGCTATAACTCATCTTGTCACAAGTCAGAATCATCATCATCTTCATCAAATACAAGTACAAAAAATGAAATAGAACTGTCTTTATGTAAAAGAGGTCAGTTTTGTCGGTATAAAATCACGCAGCTCCCTCACATCTGGTAAATGTAAAAGCCTTCTGCATGGATAAAGAACCCTTTCAAACACACATAAAAGCAGCTGCAAAGAAGGTCTCTTCCTTGAAATCTCTGATTGATATAAACAGCAATGGTCACTTACTCTAAGTCCATCCTCTAACCTGAGTGAACTCTTGCAGTGTCATTCTTACCTTTGTCCTTGTCAGCAAACAGATAGGAGTTCTATATAAAAAAGCATGCTGGCCTGCTGCTGAGGCAGGACAAATGGTTCATAGGTAAGTACTAGGCTAGCTGTCTCTGTAGATCATTTTAAACCCAGTTGATTTCCCTTAGTGAGAATCAAACCCTGTGTCTCCTGTCTGTGAGGTAAACACATTAACCATTATGTGAGCCCCAAACCCAAAACAGGAAATGTTGAAAAAATATTAACAGTGCTAGTGATGATTTTATTATAACTCACAATTAGTTGTTCAAGGTTAATACTGCTCTTCTCCCAGAGGAGATTACTGAGGTAACATGATGCATCGTTAATCCAGATGTGGATGCATTATCAACACACACTGAATCAGCAAGCAAGTCAGTGAGAGGGGATTACTGAGGTAACATGACGCATCATTAATCCAGATGTGTATGGATTATCAACACACACTGAGTCAGCAAGCAAGTCAGTGAGAGGGGATTACTGAGGTAACATGATGCATCATTAATCCAGATGTGGATTGATTATCAACACACACTGAGTCAGCAAGCAAGTCAGTGAGAGGAGATTACTGAGGTAACATGGCGCATCGTTAATCCAGATGTGGATGCATTATCAACACACACTGAATCAGTAAGCAAGTCAGTGAGAGGGGATTACTGAGGTAACATGACGCATCATTAATCCAGATGTGTATGGATTATCAACACACACTGAGTCAGCAAGCAAGTCAGTGAGAGGGGATTACTGAGGTAACATGATGCATCATTAATCCAGATGTGGATTGATTATCAACACACACTGAGTCAGCAAGCAAGTCAGTGAGAGGGGATTACTGAGGTAACATGACGCATCATTAATCCAGATATGGATTGATTATCAACACACACTGAGTCAGCAAGGAAGTCAGTGAGAGGAGATTACTGAGGTAACATGGCGCATCATTAATCCAGATGTGGATGGATTATCAACACGCACTGAGTCAACAAGGAAGTCAGTGAGAGGAGATTACTGAGGTAACATGGCGCATCATTAATCCAGATGTGAATGGATTATCAACACGCACTGAGTCAACAAGGAAGTCAGTGAGAGGAGATTACTGAGGTAACATGGCGCATCGCTAATCCAGATGTGGATGGATTATCAACACACACTGAGTCAGCAAGGAAGTCAGTAACTCTTGTAAGAAAACCTTCATACTTCCAGGGAGGAGTCTACAGATGTACTGCTGAATTATCAAAGTACTCAGAGAAGTCGGTGTTCCATATAAGAACATAAACTAATGAAAGATATGAACAATGAATGGTTATTGTGCTATTTATTGATTTCATCCCTCCTAGGGAACTAAATACTTGGGATGGTGCACAATAGCTTCCAAGTGATGACCAAAATTCTACTCCAACCAACTCTCCATTATGAATGTGAGGTAGGTTGGGGCAATGTGTTGTCGACTCCTTTATATTGACTATAAATTCAAGTAAATAACATGTTGACACCTTTATATCAACTATATATTCCTGTTAATAACCTATGCAGGATCTGTAGTATAGAGGTCTCTGCTATTATAGGTTCATAGGTTCATAGGTTGATACTAGGCTATATGCCCTAGGGCATTTATCAGCCTAGCCAGAGTGAGTTTGGCTTTCGCCACCCCTTAAAAATGGGTTTTACTGTGCCCTTTTTAGGTTAATTGACTGTGCCTCTGTCTAGTAGTGACACAGAAGTGATCCCCGGGGTGAACCTACGATCTCCCAGTAGCAGTACTTTCCAGTATACATTTACAGACTTCTGGATATATTGTCCTGTTATGGCATACAGAGTCCAGCACATTTGCTGCAGACAGGAATATCTATTGTTTTTAAAACATTTCAACCCTGGGTGACACTAGGTAACCTTAACCATGACATAAGTGACCCTTTCAGGGACTAACACCTCCATCCTTTGTTGACCAGGTTAATCCTGCTAGACTAATAGCCTGTTTTCAGGGGAGACCTGAGATGATATTTATGCTATTGGGGAAGTTTGGCCAAAGCATTGAGGAACTTCCCCTACTCTTTTTGATAGGTGCCATGTGATGTTTTACATCCACCTGCGCTACCACCAACTCAAGCAGATAGCGTCCTGGTTTAACATCTTATCTAAAGGACAACACACTCAGGACTGCAGCAGTACAGCACCCCCCTTATGCTGCACTGCAGTGTCAGCAATCGACCTACCTGGTGTGGGAATAGAACCCACAGCCTTCTAGACCAAAAACAACCGTGCTACCTGTTGTGCCAATGACAGTCCTAAACCTGAGTTGTCATCATTCCCAGACATCCATCTACAGTACATTATTATATATTTCTGACAGATTAAAAGAAATGGTAGGATATTCAAGGACAAAAATTAATAAAGAGCCAAAAGCAGGCCCTGACCAAAAATTATTATCTAAATAATTAAAACATAAGGTAAAGTAAAATGAAATAAACACAGTCAAATACACCAAAGGAACAGGTACCCAACATTAAAATCTACAGTAAAATATAGTGGCTCAGCTGGTTACTGTGATGATACTGTACTGCTAGAATAACAGTCAGACATTCAATGGATTTAAAATTAAAATGCATTCCTGTAAATAATGGTTAAAAAATTGCCAAGCGAAATGGAATCCAAAAGGAGCACTTACCTTTGCAGTTCAGGTATGATGTAAGGCTAACAACCCGCTTGGACACATAGATGAGGAAGAATTATAAGATTATAAAACAGGACCAATAAGACCCTAAATATGGCCTTTGACTTAAATAGATTAATCCACAATACAGAATCCGGCAAGTCCAGAGGGCATCCAACAAACAACGCTAAATAAGCAGAATAAAAGTTTAATGCAGTAGTTTGAAGCGCTTTTCGTCTGCAAAATATGCAGACTTCCTCAGAAACATGTTTAAAAGTTACAATCAGTGCTTAAAAAGGAACTAATACTCTCTAATTACTAAGAACATCAATAAAACAATTAAGTGCAATTAATTAAGCAAAAGGTTACCATAGACACTAAATCCTCCAGGCGGTTGACTCCAGCGTCATCCTAAGCAGTAAAAAATGTAAACTGCATTATCCAACCCTGAAATAGTAAATCAAAGGCTTCCATAAAGAAAAAAACACACGTCCACTTGCACAGTGTGTATATAGTAATACTGATAGTGTTTACATTCAGTATTATATAATACCCTGTCAAAGATGTTAATTCAGTTATTCAAACTATGTAGTGTCTAGTTATAAAGAATAAAAAGTAAAAATATAAGAAGTAAGTAAATAAATATATCTATATATATGAAGCCCACACTGGGTTATCTTTGTAAGCTTCTAAGTTTTAAAACACTACTTATTGAACACGAATCGTTCAATCCTGGACTAGAATACGCATTGAGCCTAATTTGCCATTTAAGTTTTGATTCTTCTAAGAGTAGGGGTAAGGGAGCACCCCTCTTATTTTCAAGTATTTGGTCAATAACCAAAAACTTAAAACTATGTTTAGCTAATGCGTTATCCTCTTTTTTCTTCATAATAGCATACTGATGCTCATATATTTGTTCACGTAGTTTACACTCCGTTTTTCCTACGTAAAATGCGGAGCTTCTTTGGCACTTAGCTAAATAGACGACCATTCTGGAGTTGCAAGTAGTTCTACTCCGCAACTTGTATACCCTGTGTTGTATCACAAATCTGTTACTTTCTTCAATAAACCTACACTGGTTACAATTTTGGCATTTGAAAGTACCCAGGTGTCCTTATAAAACTAGCACAAGGTTGTTTTAAAATCATTTTCAAGTTCTTACCCCTCCTAAACGTCACCTCTGGGCGAACTCCTACCTTGGCATAAACCATAGGGTTACTTTTAAATAAAGCCCAATTCTTACCAATAAGGTTGATACAATAATGACTGTTCATATCATAAGTCATAATAAGTCTAGGACCCAAACTTCTAGTATCACTGACTTTACTGGGTAAACTAGTCGATCCAGAAATGTTTATGTCGTCAGTATTGACCCCACTGTTAATTGACAGCAGTTTGACATTCAAAATGGGTTTATATATCCCATTCAACCTTTTATACTTGACCTCATTGATCAAATTAACAATAAGGTTTAACGGGTAGCCTCTGTGCAAAAACATACTCTTTAAAAGTTCGCACTCGCAGTAGAAGTCAACATCCAAACTCACTATACGGGCCGCCCTAACTAACTGGCTTTTAACTACCGAGCATTTCTGATAGTCAGGGTGGCAACTACTGAAATGTAGAAAAGAGTTGGAATATGTATCTTTTCTATGAATGCTAGCCACGTAAGTCTTTAATTCCATATTCTTAGCCAACCAAATATCAAGGTAAGCTATAGCTTGATTACTATATGTTGAAGTAAAACATAAAAAGTCCGTGGAAGTGTTAAACGAGTCCAGTAGTGTATTACCAACTATTTCATCGCCCTTAAGAAGGATAAAGATATCGTCCAAGTAACGAGTGTAAAACACTATATGGGTCATCAGTGTATCTTTAGTAAAGACATATTCCCTCTCCCAATAAGCCATTACCATATTAGCTATACTAGCTCCACATGGGGAGCCCATAGCAACCCCAACCTTCTGTAAGTAGAAGTTATCACCCAGCATAAAATAGTTGTTAAATAAAATTATTTCAAGAAGTTCTATTGCGAGGGAAATTTCTACCACTGTGGCTACGTTTTTCTTCATCATAAGGCTCACCCAATCTATTCCTATGTCCTGGGGAATACAGGTATACAAGTCTCTTACATCCACCGTTAAGAAGTTATAACTGGTGTCAAATTCAATCTCTTCTACCTTCCCTAAGAAGGACCATGAGTCCTTGCAAATTTGGTGTTCAAAGGACAAGTATTTCTGCAGGATCGAGTCAACTATCTTTGCACAAGCATAGGTAGGTGAGCTGCGGCCATCCACTAATGGTCTCATAGGGGGGTTCCCTAAGTCCTTGTGGATTTTAGGTATGCCAAACAGGTATGGATATCTAGGATATGATGTAGTCATAAAGTTGTAGTATTCCTGCTGTAATCTGCCTTCAATGAACATTTCCTCAATACTGTTCCTTATAATAGAGTACGCCCTGTTAACTTCAGATTTAGAACTCAGTTCATATGAGGTGTTGTCCAAAAGTTTTAACATACGCTCAAAGTAGTCATTGTTATCAAACACTACTACACCCCCACCCTTATCTGGCTTACAAATCTGAATATTGTGTGTCCTAATATATTCGAAATGTTCCTGTTCCATTTTACTAATATGATCATTGTTGTAACAATTGTTATAGGCATAAAAATGGTCAAATCTCTGTCTCAAGTCTAGTTCACTCATCTGTTTGAACATCTGAACCAGTGGATGCAGGGGAGGATTAAAAGCACTAGGAACTCTAAATAAGTTGATGTTTGAATTGTCTGCATTACCTCCTAACATCAAGTTAAAGTTCAGTTTACGTGCATATAGTTTAATATCCAAAATTGTTCTTACAATATCGAATTTTTGTTTAGGGACATAAGTGTGACCTTTCGCCAAACAATCGGCTATCTCACTGGAAATTGACACAGAGGAAAAATTATATACTTTAAAGTCACCAGTACAATTAGTGATGACTATAGGTTTCACTTCCATACACATAGAAGAAACAACATTTCCACAATTATTCACAACTGGGGCAACAAAAAGATCTTCACTAATTTGACTAATTTGACTAAGAACCTCGCTCAAACAGTCAATATCTTGTCCAAGACTAGGTTCCATCTCACTCGCAGAAATTCTGTTAGTAAAGTCAGGAACACTAATCAAGTCCTGCGTTTCGTGAACTTCTGTTTGTTCGTTTGGCTTGGAAAAAAGTTGTTTCGTTGTTTGGGAATTGTACCCAAACGACTGCCATCCCGAAAATTCTGAGACTTACTATTGAAATTCTGTTGCCCCTCGTTACCATGATATTGGTTGCGGTTCTGAAGTCTTTCACTCCTCCTAACTTCAGTTACATATTGTGAATTAATGTTGTCCGGATCATTATTAGTACTCTGTGTTGTATTATGGACACTAGAATGACTCTTGGCATGTACATTTAAGTTGTTGGGCAAAGGAGCCCCATTGCTATCAGAAGACTGTATCTGCAAATTAAAAGGACCTTGCCAAATTTGTGAAGCAGATGGGGTAGGGTAAGCAGTACCCTCCCCATAAGCTTTACAGTCTCGTTCTAACTTCTTTACTTTGTTAAGCTTAAGTTTTTCCAAGTATTGGTCTATACTGTTGAACGTGCTTCTGTACTCATACTTATATCTCACAAATTCATTATGCATTTTAATACTCGAGTCCAAGTCTAAAACTTCCTTACTCAAGTCATTCACCCACACAGAGTAATGCTTTATCATGAGCTCCAGTAATTCGGAACCTTGTCGATTGAATAACAAAATTAATTCATTGTGAAAAACAGAGTTT